>NW_016828762.1:555605-608389 GCF_001698545.2 Rhinopithecus bieti | reverse complement strand
ATATATTTATTTATTTCTTAGACCCTGCTCACTTCTTCAATGAGCTTAGATTCTTTGGAATTCTAATCCATAGTTTTCCCTTATTTTCATCTAAGTTCAGAAAAATAGCAAGTTAATTACCCTTTATATGTGATAAAAATGAAAAATTATTCAAAACCCAAGACCAATAATGATGTAGGCAACTGGCTGGAATTCAGATTCTTAGGTATAAGTGTGATGATGAATAATTACATTAAACAATGGAATATCAAAAATATACTCTTTCATTCGAGTGACATAAGCACGTGGAATTCATCACAGGACAGCAATCTGATATGAATTTAAAGAGTTTTGCCCAAGAATTTTCCATGAGGTCTTTGTAAAAATAAATTAATAAGATTTTCAATTAATTTCTCCCTTCATTTTAAAATGAGAAAATTGAGAAAATGGAAGAGTACTTGAGTCTGATAATATCCCCTTTTACACAAAATTCAGCCATAAAACTTCTAAACTTTAACTTACAACAAAAATGATACTTTCTTGTCAAGGGCATGATATGTATATGTTGATGAATTTTTATTTATTAACTCATTAACTTTAGCTTGCCGTTGGAAACTGATAAATCTAAAAGCTAACAATTGACTTAGATGCATATCTCAGATGCGGCGGGTGTTCAACAGCTTTAAAAGAAAGAAAATAAATAAGTAAACCGAAACAAAATCTGCAGTCCTGCAAAGTAAGGTCAAAACCAAATGATTTTGAAACCAATGAAAATTTGTGTTTCAGTGTATGCAGACATAATATTTCATAAAGAAAGCTGTATGTCATGTCAAATAACCTGCTTATAAAATTCCTGAGGGAAAATCCTTGTATCATTTGTAGAGAAGATCTGTTTTTAACCACAGATTAGCTGATTTATTTTCTCTGATAACATGGAAAACCATTTTGATATTAACATACAGAGTCAGGCATGATGTCCAGGGTGAAGTTAGCAGGCAAAATTATATTTGGTGATTATCTGCAGGTAAACAACTTCCCTCACTGTCATAAAAAGTCATCAATTTTTCTACTCAGACAGAGGGAAATGAGGTACTTGCTTTGGTCAGAAAGCTTAAGGGAAGAACCAAATTATCAGTAATCAAAATAAATAATGTTTTAATGTAATCTTTTTTAAAAATATCAAAATTAGTACAAAAAACCCCAGGGTGGACCAAAATTTAAATTTTTACATAAAGAAAGAATCAATATTTCTTTGAGATAGGGTTTTGTTCTGTGGCACATGTTGGAGTGCAGTGGCATGACCATAGCTCACTGCAGGTTGGACTTCCAGGGTTCAAGCCATCCTCCCACCTCAATCTCCCCAGTAGCTGGGACCATAAGCATGCCATCATGCCTGACTAATTATTTATTTATTTATTTATTTATTTTTTGGTAGAGACAGGGTCACCCTATCTTACCTAGACTGGTCTTGAACTCCTGGGCTCAAGGGATACACCCACCTCAGCCTCCCAAAGTATTGGTATTACAGGCATAAGCCACTGCGCCTGGCCTCAGAGAATGGGTATTGATTCAAATTTGTCGTTGGCAATAGCTGGTAATAATTTGCCATGTAAAAAATGTTCTAAAGGTTTTCAAGACCCACACATTTTCCACTATATGTTTTGAGAAAAGAAAAGAGGAAAGGGCATTAGGCCTTCTTTATTTGGACTTTAGATTACTGTTGCTGTGGTCAACTAGGAAACATTTCATTTTCATGTTCATCATGCGACAGTGTTATGATGTACATTGCCTAAAAAAATATGGCTCCATCATGCTTCATTTTAGATGCCAGGAGTGTGAGTCATCTAGGAACAATATTCTGTTCGAAAATATGTCAAAGAGGGATAGATTTTAAAAGCTCCTCTTACATTATACTTCCATTACTTTTGTTCTTATATGGTGTTTAATAGGACAACAGAAGACTTTTTCATAAAGGCAATAATTCCAACAATTACTACATCTGTCAAATATCTGAGAGTTGTTATGCGGGTAAGATGATGTCTGTGAAAGTGATGACAAATTACCCAGCACTATGCAAATGCTAATTATTAGTTCCAGTTTTTAAAAGCCCTCTAAAATATTGAGACCATTGTATTTTATTTTTAAATAATTATAGGCTCACAGAAAATGAAGTAACAGTACAGGGAGGCCTCATGTACTCTTTCCTCAGTTTCCTGAAGTTCCATTTTACATAATATCAGAACCAGAAAATGGACATTGGGACAATATAAAGATCTTATTCAGATTTCATCAGTTTTTACGTGTGTGTGTGTGTGTGTGTGTGTGTGTATACGTCTGTGTCACTTTATCACATGAATAGACTTGTGTAACATTCTTGACTCTTTTCTTGACCTCATCCTTACATTCCAAACTTTTACCCATAATACACATTTTCACTCCGGGAAGAACAATACTCTTCCTGTTCTAATCTATTCTCTTCAGTATCACCATGGCGATCCTTCAATTGGATGCTCCTCTTTAAGCACATTTGATAGTTTCATACAGATAGAGCACAATACACCTATTTTTCCTCTTCTAAAGGCTTCAGTCACCTGGCTTCTGGCTACTCCTGCATTCTTATCTCTGAGTCCTCAATAACTGTGGTTGACATTACGGCTTACAAATATCCCCTGCTAGCTCCATGGTAAAATTACACTTTCCCATCTTCTTGAATTAAGATGTGTTCGTGGGACTTGTTTTGACTAAGAAAATGTAAGTAAAAGTGATGCATGTGATTCTGGGGAAAAGTAAGAGCCAGCACTGGTGTAACCATGGTGCCTTCTCCTGCCACAGGGACTGGTGATGCTCTAGACGGTGGAAATACTGCTAGGTTCAAGAAGTTTGAGCCCCTGCATAGCTGAGACCAATCTTTATCATTATCAAAAAATATGTATTAGTTGTAGACCACTGAACTTTTGTGGTCATTTGTTAGTACAGCATAACTTTGCCCATCCTAACACAATTCTGTGGCTCTCGCTGCAAGAATTTTCTTTCCTCTATGTGTCCCTGAAAGAAATTCCTTTCCTCTATGTGCTTTCTGCTTGATGAATGACTATTTAGACTGTAAAGACTTCTTGAGATGTGAACACCCTTCTCTGGTTTTCCTTTATAATCTATAACCAGTCTTGTTCTGCATCTGTATCTCATAGAGGTATGTGTGCATGTGCATGTTTAGACATATTGGCACATGCATCATATTAGATGGCAGATTTATGCTTATTTGACCCTATCCCATGACAAATTATGAGCTGCTCAAGGACAAATCTACACTGCAGCAGACATGACTAGCTGAGGAGTTGCATCAGAGACATCAGAGATTACATGGTCCTCAAAATCTAAAATATTTACTGAGGTACTTTACAGAAAAAAAAATTGTGAGCTTCTAACCCAGAGAATTGTGGAGTAGCAAGAAGGAAAGTAACAGGACGCTTGGATGACCTCATGAAACAAAACTGCCTCTCCATGATGGGCAATCTGCCTTCTTCTGTTACATGGAGAAAAATAATTCTCGCTTGTTTGAGCCACTGTATTAGAGGGTCTCTTCGGGCACAAGCTAAGTTGATGTAACAAGGTAATGTATGTCCCTAACTCACTTTCAAGTCACATAGGTCCTCTCTAAGTGTATGTGGAGTTAAATTTGCTGAAAAAAAAACTTTCCCATAAAGTTATGTGACAATAATACTATAGACTTACAACAGTAATACTATAGACTTAAGATAGTAATATAGCAAGGCTAGACATCACATGAAAGAGCAGAGATGTGTTTTTTTTATTCATATATGTAGGCAAACACATTTTAGAAACAATGCTAACCATGTACTCTTTGGATTGTGCAATAATTTAATGCAAATTGGAAATAGGAAAGTTCAAATCCAAGCTCTACTACTACTAGCTGTGTGTTTTGAATAGCATAAAGTACGTGATGAACAGCAGGGGCTTCTCCAGAAACCAAGGGCAATGTTGTGTTACTGTGTTTGGATTCAAGTTTGGCTGCTCTACCCAAAACAAAGTAACAGTGGATTAATTAAGTATCATAATAGAAGTGACCTAGGACTGCGGTGGTGGTTCTCCACTTTGGAGATTCAATCCTATCTTTGCATGTTTTCAACCTCAATAAATGTCTTCCATTTCATAGTCTGAAAGGACTACCTCAGTTCCCACTGCCATTTTCACTTTTCTAGCAAGTGGAGAAGAAACCATGTTCTTGTCCTTTAAGGCCATGACCCGGAAGCTCTACACATCACTTCTCTCTGGATGTCATTGCCTGAATGTATTTATATGGCCACAGCATTTGTAAGCGTGTCTAGCAAATGTAATCCTTAGCTGTGTGGCCATAAGCCCAACAATAATTTGGGAGCTATTTTGCTAAAGAAGGACAGAATGGACATGTGCGGTAACTAGTATTTTCTGTCACATACATTAACCTGTGTGAAAATGTGAATTTTGTATCAATTGACTATTTTATATTTCTCTGTTATTTTTCTTTCTAGATCACTGAGCCAAGAAATTACATGCATATGCTGAGAACTGTATCACACATGAGATAGTTAAGATATAAAATCCCCATGAGGACAAACAAAGGCAGATGTACTCATGTTCTAGGCTATATGACAAGGTTGTGATATAAAAATCCACTGAATGCTTCCAAGAGAAATTAGCAAATAGGTAACAATGAGCAGACAATCATTGATTCAAAGAGTATGAACGGAGAGAAATAAAACTAGATTTGAAAAAATAGGTTGGCGAATGTACATTCTCAAAATTAGGGACCAGGGTGTGGGGTTCCAAAGAGGGCAGCAAGGTGAGTCCAAAAGGAATGCCATGAGCTGTGAGAATACAGTGAGGCCCGGGGAAACAGAGTCAATGTCATTAGGAATTTGGATAGACATCTTGGAAGATACAAAGCAAAATATGTTTTCAGTTCTTAAAAAATACAATCTCATTGGTGGTCACAGAGCTAACATAGGTAAAAGAATTAAACAACAGTGTTGGAAGATTGGCACCATTAACTATTAAAACCAGAGTGTTTATACTATAAGAGATTTTAAAAAACAGTGCCTGTGACCGATAGATTTTTTTTTATTTTTACTTTTAGTTTTTATGGCTACATAATAGATATATGTATTTGCATTCGTATATCGTAGATTTTTGTTTAACTGAGCCAGAGAGAACACCAATCAAATATATAGTAATACCTGTACTATGCACTGATTGTTTTAAGACTGCTATTTTAAAATTCCTAATATCCCCAAAATAGAATGTCTGGGTTTTTGTCACATAAGTTCTTATTCTTAAACAAAAATCAATGTCAGGAAATATTTGTTGAATACTAAGTAATAGAATCTGCAGTGTAGTGTGACCAAGATGTTGCTCTGACATCTGAGATGCTTATAAAATAGGGTAGGAGGAGGAATAAGGCACCAGTGGAGGCAATGCTGCTGCACTCTAATATCTTGCTAACACCAAGATACAGCAAAAAGCAAGCATGTTGGGCTGAGTGTTCATTCCAATTGAGAGCCAGTTTCATGGGAAAGGTAACACTTTTAAAATTCCTTGGGATGAAACAAAGATTTTAAGACTTATTGGTGGACCAGAAAGGCAAGAATATGTGGCCATAGTTCAAAGACAAGAGGGAAAAATATACAGAATATTTGAGATATAGATACTTAAACAGAACACTATACAGAAATCTGTCATCCATGTATTCTACTGAAAAACTCTATCAATTGTGCCCCCAAATTGTATCCCCTTCTCCATCTCCTTCTCCATCCTCACTGCTTTGTGCAAAGCATTCTAGACTTTGTCATCTTTTATCAAGCAACTGTCATGGCCTCCTGTTGGCTTCCACTCTGGCCCCTGCAATCCATTCTGCACACAACAGCTAGTCTTCTTTGTGAAATGCAAGCTCTATCCAACCTCTTCCTTGTTTAAAACACTTCAACAGCTTCTTAATGTGAATAGGAGAAAAATCTCAATCTTCTAAATCAGCCTTTGAGGCTTACAAGACATGGCCTTATCTATACTCCAGTCAAACTCACCCCCGTCTCTCCTGCCCACTACCCTCCCTCCACACTGGCGTGTTCATTTCCTTCATCAGAACACACAGGCATGCTGTTCCCTTCTCCAGAAACAATTTCGTAGGGCAAATTCTCACTCATCGTTTAGGTCTCATCTTAGATGTCACTTTTTCAGAATATTTTCCCCTTCAACCTCAGTTGAGTTTCTTTGTTGAAATCTATCACTATTCCCTTGTCCTTTTTTAGCATGTATCCCAGTTTGTAGCAAGTGTGATCACTAATATTTGTCTCCATTATGGCTATTAAACTCCAGGAGGGTAGAGATCATGCTGGTCTTGTTAAGCCTCTTGTCCTCAGTGACTGGCACTCAAAGAATATTCAGTGAATAAATGAATGAATGCATGAGTGATAATCAAGGACTTTTATCAAATAGACAATAAACATTATTTTAAAAGCCCCCGATGTTTTATCTTCACAATGTGTCAGGACTCATTGAAACAACAACATTTATGTTACAGAGTTTCTTTGGGCAAAAGTAAACAAAATCCAGAGAAGTAAAGAAAATGTAAGTTTTGAGATTGCACTACTCAAAAAAATGTTATAAATAACAATCAAAACACATTTTAAAAAATAAGTGCTGTCTAAACACATTATGCCTTAATTAACTGATGTTCTATTGAATGGTAACTATTGCTGTCCTCATTTTGTAGACAGAGCTATGAGGTGATTTCTCCTAAATTTCCCAGCTGTTAGGATGGTAGAGCTCAGAAACCAGAAAGAGTAACTCATACTTCCAGGTCAGTCTCTTGGTGAGTCTGAGTAACCATTAACATAATATTATAGTACATTAGTAGCAATTTGTCTGAAATTTTAGATTCCTACTGCCTTATGTAATGCTTCCTTTACTCTAGTCAAAATATGATCTAATTAATAGTAAGAAATGTTACAGACTTTGGATACAAGAAGAGATAAGGTATGATTTACATGTGAAAATGTTATCATCTATCTATTATACTAATTCTTTGAGACCAATAAGCATTTCATTGTTTTGATCTTTAAAAAAGCTGTGTTAGAGAATTTCCAATTCATGAAATTTCCAATTTCCAATAACATGAAGCATTAATGTTACTCGTAAAATTATATCATTTTCATCCTGCACAGCAGGATTGGGGACCCAAAACCATGGTACCACTTTAGAGGAAAAAATGACTGTCAGTAGATTAGTAAGTATATCAGATGGATTTGGGTACAAATGGAGCCACTTAACATAGACTTAACTTTAGTAAAGAGTATTATGACAAAATGCAAGCAATTTTATTTTTAATACAGTATCTTGGAATAACTTTTACTTTCTAAACTATGTCCTTTTGCCAAATATGCATAAACCTAGAATTTTATGGATAAAATTATCCTTTACTAAATGTTATGCTTACATTTATTTGGGACAATGATTCCCATATTACTAAAGAATGAAGGCAGACATTTTTAGATTCAGTTTGAGTTAAAATAATCTTAATCATATTATTTGAGTGTCAAAATACTAATTCATTTTTTACTGACTTGCCTTTTTTGAATGATACAATTGATATCCCATCTCAAGTGACCTAAATGGCAATAAATTATAATTTAAAATCTTTCTCTGTTAATTATGCTTCTTAATATATGCATATTGGAAGAACAGGTATACTAGAAGAGCATATAGACATGCATACAGAAGTACATAATAGATGCACATTAGAAAAAAAGTGTTCCTAAATTAGGTATGTGTACACACACACACACACATCTCTACATATGTAGATAGTACACGTATATTCTGTTAATGAATATTCTAATGAATATTCATTGGGAGCCACATAGCCTAATGGTTAAAATTATAAACTCTAAATGAAGCTAATCTGCATTCCAATCCTGGCTCCACTGCCTATTACTTCTGTGATTCTGTGGCTTAGAAAATGTATTTATAAAATTGGGATAAAATTACATATCTTATGAGTTTTTTTAAAGAGTGTGGTAAAATGAATAAATTGTAGAAAAGTGCTTAGCCCAAGTGCATATTTGATAAATATTAGCTCATGTAATATAAAGTATTTGGGGCTGCTGAATGGCACTTAAGAAATAATTATGATGGAAGATAAAAAGATTTTCTACTCTGTTAATTATTGCATTTTAAAATCATTGATGTATTCATAAAGAGACTTTCTGATTTGTATTGAGAAGTTTATTTAAAGTAGTGATACTTGCCATGTCCTACAGTAAAACTCATTTTGATTGATTTTTATCTACTGATGTAGAAGAAAAACAGTGGTTAATAACATTCAACACTCAATGAATCTAACTATCTAATCTCAATCCATCATTCTCACCACTCTTAGAAATCAAAAGCATTCTAAGAAAACAATACTTAGGATGAAGAGTGGTACTTTAAACCTTCAAGTAGAAAAGCTTCAAGCAAAAATACAAATCAGTATGCAGTGCAGAATCTGAGGTTGGGTTTTACCAATTGGCACTCCTGAGTTCAGATTTTGGCATATGAAATTTTCATTTGAGTAACAAAATGCATCTAATTGTGTAATTTGCACTCCTTAATGAATGCATGTAGAAAGCAAGAGTAAACAGATAATGTTTTAATTCTTGAAGTAAAAAATATCACTGGCTCTTACAGGCACTGGTTTCTAAGAATCTTCTTGGCTTAGAATACAGTAATGAAATTGTAAGGGGAAGTGAGAAATTGAGGTAAGTTAGCAATAGATCATACAAGACAGAGAACTCTGAGATACTTATGTCTTCAGTAAATATTTATATACAGCATATGCTTTATACAATAATGCTAAGATATTCAATTCATAAATCTGCATCCCCTAAATTATTGTTTACTATTAAATTTAGTTACTTAAGGTTGAATAAAATATTAATAAGATCATAGAGGGATGTCAGCAGTTTATTAATTTTTGCTAATGCATTTGAATCAGGCAAACATAATATTGACATGTGAAGGACAAAATCCTCTTATTTTTTACCATCCTTTTAAGGTGAAATGGAAAATACCACTAAAACCTCTTTCTGACATTTCCACTATAAGAACTTTATACAGAAAATTCAGTCATTCGTTTTGTTATACAAATATTTATTGAAATATGTACTTTATGCCAATTATTTGCACACATGTATTTAGGACATTGCTTTTCCCACCTTTATGTTTCTATGATGAAGCACAATGATGTAGAATAGATTGCTACTTTCACAATAGCCATTTTATCCTTTTTCCTCAATTTGAGTAATGTGCCCATCTTAAAAACTGCATTGCCTAGCATACATTGTACATAGGTTGAACATGCAACTAGATTCTAGCCAAGAAGATAAACCTAGTGGAAAGTATTGGAGTTTCCAGGAAAGTTTCTTGTACAGAGAAAAGGAACTCAGCAGATAACAGGCTTTTGCTCTTTGTCTCAAACAATCTTGCTACCAACATTTTATAAGCATAGTGAAGACCACTCCATCTTTCTGAGCAGAAAGTATCAGATGCGTGGACCCCAAATGTTTCTGTGGAACAACTATATCAGACTTCAGCTTCTTAAATCTGGACTTATCACATAACAGAAAAGTAAACTGAAATCTTATTTAAGCTGTTCTTTTTGGGGGTTTCTATTATGAACATCTAAAGCTATTCTTTAACTGACATATGGGGAAATGCATTCTTAAACTCATTTTATTAATAAATTATACAAGTTATTTAGTTCTACAAATTCAGTGGAAAGTATACAATATTAAAACATTGTATATATGAAAACCCACACCTAACAACACAATCAATGGTGAAAACTAAAACTTTTCCTCTAAGATTAGGAATGAGACCAAGATATTGACTTTTACCACTTCTGTTCAACAGAGTATTGTAAATACTAGGCAGAATGTTCAAGAAAGAAGTAATAAAATATATCCAAATTGATAGAAGACAAATTACCTCTGTTCACAGGTGACATCATCTTATACATAGAAAACCCTAAAGATGATTCACATACATACACACACACACACAAACTATTAGAGCTAACAAACAAAGTTGGCGAGTATCAGGATACAAAATCTATGTTCAAAATAAATTGCATTTTATACACTAAAATAGCCAATATGAAAATAAAATTAAGGAAATAATTCCATTTATAATAACACCAAAAATAATACAATAATTAGAAATAATTTAACTACAGAGGCAAAAGACTTGTACTTGGAAAACTATAAAACATTACTGAAATAAAGAAGACATAAATAAGTGGGATGATGTTCATGGTTGAAACACTTAATGTTGTTAAGATGACAATACAGGCCGGGCGCGGTGGCTCAAGCCTGTAATCCCAGCACTTTGGGAGGCCGAGACGGGTGGATCACGAGGTCAGGAGATCGAGACCATCCAGGCTAACACTGTGAAACCCCGTCTCTACTAAAAATAAATAACAACAACAACAACAACAAAAAACTAGCCGGGCGAGGTGGCGGGCGCCTGTAGTCCCAGCCACTCGGGAGGCTGAGGCAGGAGAATGGCGTAAACGGCCACTGCACTCCAGCCTGGGTGATAGAGCGAGACTCCGTCTCAAAAAAAAAAAAAAAAAAAAAAGATGACAATACAAAACCCAAAGTAATCTACAGGTACAACATAATCACTCAAAATCCAAGTGTTTTTTGCAGAAACAGAAAAACTCATCTAAAAATTCACATGGAATCTCAAACAACTTCAAATAACCAAACAATCCTGGAAAAGGAGAACAAAGTTGAAGGAGTCATACTTTCTGATTTCTTACTTAGTGAAACTTACTAAAAAGTCACAGTAATCAAAACAATGTGATACTGATGTAAAGGAAAACATCTCAACCCATGAAATAGAATAGAAATCCCAAAACCAAACACTCCTATATATGTTGTCCATTGTTTTTTGACAATGGTGCTAAGACCATTCAATGGGGGGATGGGCACTTTTCTACTAACAGTGCTAGTTAGTTTGGAAACTAGATATCCAAATGCAAAGAATAAAGCTGGATCCTTACCTTACACCACATACAAAAATTAACTCAAAATGGACCCAATATCTAATCTAAAGAGATAAAAATCATAGAACTCATAGAAGAACAGATGTGGAAAATCTTCATGACATTGGATTGGATAATGATTGCTTATATATGAAACCAAAAGCACAGGCAATAAAAAAAGGAGATAAATTGAACATGAAAATTAAAAACTTGTGCATCCAAGAAAACTATCAGGAGAGTGAAAAGACAACTCAGAACGGGAGAAAATATCTGCAAATTATACATATCTATGTGTATATATATATAATATACTATATATGGGATTAATTTTCAGAATATATAAATATTCTACACATCAACAACAACAAGAAAAAGCAACCCAACTCAAAAATGGGCAAATAACTCTTATTTTTTTTAAGATGGTTGACTGGCTCCGTCACTCAGGCTGGAGTGTAGTGGCATGATTATAGATCATTGCAGCCTCAAACTCCTGGGTTTAAGCAATCTTCCCCCTCCCAACCTTCTGAGTAGCTAGGAATGTAAGTATGTGACACCGCACCCACATAATTTTTTTTTTTGTAAATTTTTTTAGAGACAAGGTCTCACTGTGTTGTCCAGGCTTGTCTCAAACTCCTGGCCTTGAGAGATTCTTCTGCCTCAGACTCCCAAAGTGCTGAGATTACAGGCATGAGCCACTGTGCCTGCAATCCTTGGCACGGGTATGAGCCAAGAACTTGCATCGACATTTCTCCATAGAAGATATACAAATGATCAGAAGCATAAGAAAAAAGTGTTCACCAATACTAGTCATTCAAGAAATGCAACTCAAGTCCACAATGAAATGCCACTTTACATCCATTAGAATAGCTATTTAAAAAAAAAAAAAAAGGCGGAAAATAACAAATGTTGGTGGAATGTGAAGAAATTGGAGCCCTTGTGAATTGCTAGCAGGAATATAAAATGGTGCAGCTGCTGCAGAAAACAGTTTAGTGACTCTTTGAAAAGTTAAGCAGAGTTGTCATATAACCCAGCAATTCTATTTCTAGGTATATAACCAAGATAATTGAAAGCAAGAATTCAAACAGATACTTCAACACTAGTGTTCACCAATGTTCATAGCAGCATTCTTGATAATAGCCAAAAGGTGGAAGCAACTCACATGTCTATCAACAGATGAATGGATAAACAAATACAACATATACATAAATGAACGATTATTCAGTCTTAAAAAGGAATGAGACCGGGCGTGGTGGCTCACGCCTGTAATCCCAGCACTTTGGAAGGCCGAGGCAGGTGGATCACGAGGTCAGGAGATTGAGACCATCCTAGTTAACACGGTGAAACCCCATCTCTACTAAAAATACAAAAAAAAATTAGCCGGACGTCATGGCGGGCGCCTGTAGTCCCAGCTACTGGGGAGGCTGAGGCAGGAGAATGGCGTGAACCCGGGAGGCGGAGCTTGCAGTGAGCCGAGATCTCGCCACTGCACTCTAGCCTGGGTGACAGAGCAAGGCTCTGTCTTAAAAAAAAAAAAGAAAAAAAGAAAAAGGAATGAAATTATGATAGGTGCTATAGTACAAATGAACCCTAGAGATACTACACTAAGTGAAATAAGCCACAAACACAATGGCAAGTGTTGTATGATTTCCCTTATAAGAGTGTAATAGTCAGTTTGGGGTGCTATAACAATACTATAGACTGGGTGGCTTAAATCACAAATATTTTTTTTCTCACAGATCTGGTGTCGAGGAAATCCAAGATCAAGGTGCTTGCAGATCCTGCATCTGAGAAGGGCCACTTCTTGGATTATAGGCAGCTGCTTTCTCACTGTATTCTCATGGGGCTGACAGAGGGGCGGGGCCGGGGCGGGGCCGGAGAGAGAGAGAGAGAAAATGGAAGGATGGAGAAACAAGCTTTCATGTTCTCATCTCACTTCTTATAAGGGCACTGTATTAGTCAGGGTTCTCTAAAAAGACAGAATTAATAGGATAGCTGTATCTATAAAGGGTAGTTTATTAAGGAGTATCAACTAACACGATCACAAGGCGAGGTCCCACAATAGGCCATCTGCAAGCCAAGCTGAGGAGAAAGGAAGCCAGTCCACGACTCAAAGCTGAAGAATTTGGAGTCCAATGTTTGGGGTCAGAAAACATCCAGCATGGTAGAAATATGTAGGTTCGGAGGTGAAGCCAGTCTAGTATTTTCACATTCTTCTGTCTGCTTTTATTCTGGCTACACTGGCAGCTGATCAGATTGTACCCACCCAAATTTATGGTGGGTTTGCCTTTACAAGTCCACTGACTCAAATGTTAATCTCCTTTGGCAATACCCTCACAGACACACCCGGGAACAATACGTTGCATCTTTCAATCCAATCAAGTTGACACACAATATTAACAATCACAGGCACTAACGTCATTCATGAGGGCTCCACTCTCATGGCTTAATTACCTCTCCGAAACCCCTCCTCCTTATACCATCACACTAGGGGTTAAGATTTCAACATCAAAATTTTCGAGAGACACAAATATTTAGCCCGTAACAATGAGGCATCTAGAATAGGCAAATTCATAGAGATAGAAAGCAGAATAGAGGTTATCAGGGGCTGGGAAGAAATAATGTGGAGTATATTAGTCTGTTCTCATGCTGCTAATAAAGACATACCCAAGACTTGGTAATTTATAAAGGAAAGAGGTTTAATTGACTCACAGTTCCACATGGCTGGTGAGGCCTCACAATCATGGTGCAAGGTGAAGGAGGAGCAAAGTCATGTCTTGCACGGAGGCAAGCAAGAGAACGTGTGCAAGGAAACTGCCCTTTATAAAACCATGAGATCACATGAGACTTATTCACGATCAGAAGAACAGCACAAGAAAGACCTGCCCCTGTAATTCAATTACCGCCCACAGGGCCCCTCTCACGACACGTGGTATTTATGGGAGCTACAATTCAAGATGAGATTTAGGTGAGGACACAGCCAAACCATATCAGGGAGTGATTGTTTAAGGAGTTCAGAGTTTCTTTTTGGTATGATGAAGAAGTTCTAGAAATGGATAGTAGTGATGATTGTGCAAATGCAACTGAATTGTACACTTAAAATGTTTTGAATGGCAAGTTTCATATTGTATATATTTTACCACAATTTTAAAAATATGTACTTCTAGGATTTCATTTTTTATTTCTAGTTGTGTAATTAATTTAAACTAAGTTTAAAATAATTTTTAAATATTAAATATGTAATATAGACTGCATTGTCTAAGCAAAGCTATCCAGATAATAATTCAACATGTCATAAAAAACAATATAGCAGTTTTTTTCTTAGAACTTTTTAAAAGATTATTTCAAAAGAATATCAATTAAATCTTATNAACATGTCATAAAAAACATATAGCAGTTTTTTTCTTAGAACTTTTAAAAGATTATTTCAAAAGAATATCAATTAAATCTTATTTTCTTATCATGACAGCTATCTCTGTGTATTTTAAATATCAAATAAAGCATTCAGAAAAAATAAGGCACACAATTCTATAGTTAAAACCAACTTGGCCAAAATTAATGTTAGTAGATGAGAGATTTCAATCTGAAAATAAATCCATTTCTCCAATTCCAATGACTATTGTCACCTGCCACAATTTAGGGTACATCTAGAATAAGATGAATATTTTTAATAAGAATTCTACACAACAGTGAAAATGTCACTGTCTAGTCTTGAATTGCAACCTAATGTAAAATTTACTTTGAAAATAAAATAACTTATATTGGGGTTTTTTTTTTCCTGATTTTAGAAGATTGGCCTGTTTTCTTCTTAAGAGTTTTCTCTTACATGAGAAAAAAAGCAAAGTGGGTAAATGCTTAAAACACAAAAGTTAACCACATTATAAAGAACTCTAAAGAACATTCTATTTAATCTACTCTTTTCCTAATACATGTAGCAGGAATATGGTCATAGCATTTCCAGAATAACAGAATTCAAAATATAGAGTATGGCCAATTCTATAATGTGCATTTTAAATAATTATTTTAAGATCAAGAATGTGGCCACTGTGTTCTGGTGCCTTTGAATGTTAGTTAAGCTTCTTTCTTTGATGGGAATCTTATGGTTTGTCTCTGAATATCAGAGCACACCATGCTTTAGGGGAAAATAGATGGAAAATGGTTTTCAGTGTAAGAAAAACATTTCTGGGAGAGAAAGTAAAAACAACCCATTCAATCACACAATGCAGAAAAAATAAGAATATCTCCCAAAACGACTTCTACAATAGTCTAAATCCTCTTTGTAATCAATATCGGCTCTGACAGTCTTAACAGAAAGTTTCTGCACTCTGAAAGCCGTATCACAAGAATACGTAAATATCGTTCCTTTCCCACATACCTCACTATAACTGCAGTGCCTAACACCCATTTTTCCTAAGCAGCATCACTTCTAGTCTTAGATGAGTTAAAGTGAAAATAAAACTTTTCATTTCATCATTTTGTGAACATGAAAATATGTCAGTTTGGCTCCAGTATTCCTGTTTTTTGGATTAGAGAAAGATAGGAATCACGTGTTTTTTGAAGACTCTTGAACTACTGGCTTTCGGTATGTACAATATTTATTGGGGATTGTTTAAAATGCTCTGATAAAAATAAACTTTGTTCCATTCTAGCTCTTGACTCTCAAAGACAGGAAATTACAAATTAAGAAAGATTGGCAAAGGAATATTATAACATTTTGGCATGCCTTATATTCTTTCAGTGGACAAACAGTCTTAGAATATACAGTAACACATTTTAATTCCCAAACTAGGGTTACACCAAGTAAATGCAATAGAATTTAAAATGAATTCCCAGCACTAACCCAACTGTGCTATTCCTTTATATTTGTTCATAGATTGTTCATAGATACTATGGTTTAGACTAAATTTACTAGCAAAGCAATTCTTTGGCCTCATAGCTAAGGCTTTGATACTGAAAACTTGGTTTATTAGTTCATTCATAAACATCACCTTTAGGATACCGCTATTTATATTTGAAGTTGAACCATAACCATCTAAGTTAGAGCATTTATATATGAGACATATTAATATGGCTCCCTTATTGACAACTAAAGCTTTGATATTTTGGTTTGAAATATCTAGCTTATTGATATGAAACCATTACCATTTGGAAATCCTGGACCCATAGTTCACTCACTTACCATTTCAAGATCCTCTGAGGTTTCCACTTGGGAAAACTAGATGCCTAATTACTTAATGTTAATGAAGCCCTAATTTTTATGACATAAACTGGTCTAGTTAACTTTGTCAACTTCAGGACAATTAGGCATCATTAGTATTACCTATTGACTAATTGAGCTGTAAAATAAAATTTAGCATTTCATTTTCAGCAACCTTTAGGTATCCAGGAAGAAAATATGTAATGACTTATGACAGGATCTTCTAGAAAAGGCAAATTAATGAATTCAGATGACTTTTCAAATAAAGCCATATTCTAAATATGAATTCTAAGTAGCATTAATTGCTATTAACATTAATTACTTTAAGCATCAACCTGCTTCTGAAGATTTTAATTTTTATCAGAATTAAGTAGCAGAATCAATAAGAGAAATTGTAGATTAGTGACTTTCATTCAAAACTGGTGTAATCACTGGCAGTATACCAGAGTTTCCACTCAGAACAACTAAAATTAGTAACATCACAGAAGAGCTGAACAGCAATCTTAACCAATTTAACCTAATGACATTCATTGAACACTGCACCCAATAATGACAATAAATATTCTTTGTGAGTCCACACAGGACATTTACCACAAAACGAGTCTATGATAAGTCTTCAAATAAACTTAAACAAATTGCATAGGATTTAAATCACTCAAATTATGTTTCTGGAACATAATATAATTAATTACAAATAGTCTAATAAAAAATAACTGAAATATCCCGAGCTTTTCGGAAATTAAGCAATACATATTAAATAAAATACATGTCAAGAACTCACCAAAACTTAGAAAATCTTTTCAATGAAATAATAACAAAGATCCAGTATATCAAATCTGGCATGATACATCTGATAGAGTACTTAGTGGCATATTTGTGGCTTTAAAAAGAATATATTAGAAAATAACAAAGGCTGAGAATCGATGAATTAAGCATCCATCTTGAGAAACTAGCAAAAGAAGAGTCAATTAATCCCCAGAAAGCAAAAGGAAGGAAATAATAAAGAACAAAAGATGAATTTGACAATTTAGATGAAAAGCCGACATTTCTTGAAAACCACCAATTACCAATCCATCACAAGAAACTCTACATTTAGATGGTTTTGGCAGTGAGTTCTTCCAAATATTTAAGGAAAGAAGTGTAAAAAAAAACAAAACAAAACAAAAAAAAACAAAGAAGGAACATTTCTTACCTTGTTTTATAAGATTAGCATAACTTTTGATATAAAACCTGACAATGATATTACAAGAAACAAAATTTTAACAAATCTTTCTCATCAACAAGATGTAAAATCCTCAACAAAACACCATATCAAATCTAGGGATATATAAAAAGAATAACACCCTACAATTAAGTGAGGTTTATTCTGTGAATACAGAGTTGGTTCACGTTTCAGAAAAATGTAATTTGATGCATTAGCCACAAAAAGAGAAGAAATTCATATCCCTAAATGCATAGAAAACTTGTGATAAAATTCAACATTCTTTACTAGAAACAAAACAAAAACCCCTAGCCTAAGTTCAACAGACAGGAATTTTCTTAATCTGATAGCATCTTTTTTTTTTTTGAGAGTCTCGCTCTTGCCCAGGCTGGAGTGTAGTGGCGCCATCTTGGCTCACTGCAAGCTCTGCCTCCCGAGTTGACGCCATTCTGCCTCAGCCTCCCGAGTAGCTGGGACTACAGGCGCCCACCACCACGCCCGGCTAATTTTTTTTTTTTTTTTTTTTGTATGTTTTTTAGCAGAGACGGGATTTCACCGTGTTAGACAGGATGGTCTCGATCTCCTGACGTTGTGATCTGCCCACCTCAGCCTCCCAAACTGCTGGGATTACAGGCGTGAGCCACCGCGTCCAGTCTCTGATAGTATCTTTTAAAGATAAATCAAAGATTATACAAAACGATGAACTGTAAAAAAAAATTGTCCCCTCCAAAATAGGGAATGAGACAAAGATGGCTGCTCTTCCCTTTTCAAGTCAACATTATACTGGAAGTCCAAGCCAGTGCAATCAGGGAGGGAGAATAAAAGACAGTGGCAAAGAAAGAAGACATTATTCTTTGCAGGCAACATGATAGTATCTGTAAAAAATCTGAAAGAACCTATACGGAAACTTTAAAAATAAGCAAAACTCACCTATGATGCTAGAAGTCAGGTTCATGACTATTTCTGGTGGTGGCGGGGTCTGGTTTCTGAAAGAGACATATAATAATATCTTGTTTCTTGATCTTAGTGCAACCTACACTGAAGCTTTATTTTTGGAAATGAATTGAGCTGCACAGTTAGATTTTGTGCACTTTTATATATGTATGCTAAACTATAAATAATTATATTGTATATTATAGGTAACATTTCTTGAGTCACTGAGCTTATCACATGTCAAAAATTTTGTCACCTAATCTTGAAAACAAGTTCAGGAAGTGGATCTTATTTTTAGCCCCATTTTACAAATAAAAAATCCGTACTTTGAACACAGATCTTTGTGATGCCAAACTCATGTTCTTTATCACAAAACGTAATGTTTTTAATGCTTCTTAATTCAATGTTTTCTGAATCTCTCTTGACAATTCTTTCTGTTCCAGATTTTAGGCAATAAACACAGGTTAAACTCTAATTCAAAATGTGAATTTACAACAGCCATGAAAATCATTACATGCCTGAAAAACCCATGTTTAGGGAGATAATACTGAGTGCACATTGCATTTTACTTGCATTCATGCAAGATTGACTCAACCTGTCAAATGTTTGAAAATCAAAGCCAGTCTTATGGCCCAAACATATATTAAATCATGTGCACAAATGATTCATAACAAAAGCCATTCCACCCCTAGTGTTCTGGCAGCCAAGAACAAATCACAGTTATGCCTAAATCTGAAGAACTACTCTTCTCATATATTGTTAATGATGAGATTACAAAGGCAGCAAAGCACTGGAGATGAATGGGTGACCATAAAATATAAGACGTATGCTCCAGTAAGACCCAAAGTAATTGAAAAAAATTAGATCATGGTGGCACATCTTTCTATTCCATCTAGTTTTTTCAACCTCCCAGCAGAAGTTGATATAAGAAGAGAAAATATTTGCTGGTCGGCACACAAGGCAGTGAAACCTTCCCACTTTTGTGCAGATGGAAGCTAACTTAATCTGGTTCATATGTTTTAAGCACATCTTAAAATAAAAACTGGAGGCTCACTTGTGCCCATAAAAAAACTGCATAAAGCTGCAGAAGTAGGCAAGCAATTTAAATTTCCAATATGTTTTTGCAATTCTTTCTTCATTCTAACAGGGTAATAATGCTACCATTTTCATTTCATCATTTGATTCTTTTTAAAATCCACATTTACATTTCAAATGTTATATCTGACCTAATTATTTCAAGAAATGTTGAAGTTGCCTCAAAAAATCAATTACAATAGTCAGGCTGTTTTGTTTCCACTTACAAATTCATTATTTGAATGTGCTATCAGAATTCATAGCAGTAGAGTTTCCAGCTATAATGCATAGATGGCATCTGTTATTTTCTCTTGCAAGAGAGTCCTTGGAGTGTTTTGGCAAATGTGGTTATGAAAATATACAGTAACTATTTTTGAGCATTATCCTACATAACTGGACAATGCCTACCTAACAATTACTTTTAGATCTTTATTGAATTTTAAAATGACATTCATACTCATAGGTATTATTATTAATTATTATTTAGGAAAAACAGAAAGGCAAGCACTAAATTTTGGTGTTTTTTTTTTTTTTTTTTTTTTTTTTTTTTTTTTTTTTTTTTTTTTTTTTTTAAGAACTGGGTCCTGGCTGGTGTGGTGTTTACAACTAATTGATCACAACCAATTATATATTTCTTTGTCCCTTCTCCTATTGATTCACTTGACTAGCCTTAAAAAAAAGAGAGAGAGAAGAAGAAGAATTGGCTCCTTTATCTACTATTCTATATAATTAGTTGGCATGTTTCCTACTTTAGCCAAAAAAAGAGGGGGAAGGATGTGCTGAAAATAATTTTGGCTTCATCTTAGTTTATTATTTTAACCCCTGCTTAATCCAGTCTTCAGGAAGGCAGGTTTCATGTGGGTTTTATTCAAATTTATTCTCACATTTTAGCACAGTGCCTATTGTATAATAGATGCTCAGTAAGTTTCAGCTTACTGAGCATGAATGAGTTGGCCATTCAATGTTACATCTGAAAGTTCACAATAGGAAACAGAAGATTGTGTTTGTGTCAGAGGTCACAATATTATCAAGAGTAAGAATACTCCCAGGTTCAATGGTACACTAGGAGGACTCACAGAACTCAGCAAATAGTCATACCCATGATCATGATTTTTTACAGCAAAAGGACACAACGCATAGCCAGCACAGGGAGAGGATTCACGGGGTCCTTGTCTTAGGACAATAGGCACAAGCTTCCCAGAGTCTTCTCCCAATGGAGTCACGCAGGTTGTGTTTAATTCCTGAGCAGAAAGATGTGACTTCACACTTAAAATGCTGTCTACCAGGGACGCTCATAAGGACTCAGAGCCCAGGGTTACTGGGGGTAGGCACTGTGTGTCTAGTATGCACCAACATTCCAGACTCCCCAAAAGAAAGCAGTTATTCTTTATAAACGATTTGCTTGCATAGACAATTTAGGCACAATGGGGCATTCTTATCAGTTCTAGGAATAGTGAGAATCCTTCTGAAATCCCAGTTCCCGAATGCCAGCCAAGGGCTAACATTGCTTGCAGGTTTTTCTAATGATGGCAGTCTCAGGTCTGCTATGTTTACCTTTTTCTACATAGTGCTCATTTGCTCATTTCAATCATTCATGCAAAGATAGTGCATCTCAACTTTTCTAGTTGATTGCTCTTTCCCATTTTAACAGAGTCCTGTAAAAAAATCCCATTTATATCCAGTATCACTGATTGCTAACAAATGTATTTCAACATTAAGTAACATAACTAATAATATGTGCCCCACTTAGGTTGATGTGATAAGAACAATATTCAATGGCACAAAACTAATAAAAATCCAATTTCCTTACTAGACTTCTCTACTATCAGGAGTTATTTTTATGGTGGTCTTAGGAGGGGCATTTTCCAATTTGTACTTATTTTAAAAGGCAAAACACTATTTTATTAACATTGTGTCTTAAAGCATTTAGGCTTTTGTAAATTATCAATGCTACAAATATTGGTCGAATGAATTCATGAACACACATTTACATATGCTCTTTGAAATATAAATTTTGTTATTGGCTGAATCTTTAATAAAGTCCTTTAAAATAATAGCTTTCCTGTCCTACTAGTTAACTTATGGTTAAGGGCATAGGTTTTTTTTACTAATAAATTAATGAAAATGAGCCTAAGCTTCCAGTGGAAAATGTATGTGTTTAAGGGAGATTTTAATGGAGAAATTGTCTTCTGTTGGGGAAGATGGGATAGTTGTGGTAAATTGCCTTAACAGAACCAATACTTTACCCTGAGAGAAATATATGCCATTGCTATGTAATTGTGCAGTCTTTCCCATCAAGAGTACATTGTTCTACCCTAGAACCTGGATTTGATTATATGATGTGTTTTGACCAACAGGATGCCATCATTCATGATGCAAGTAGAAGCTTGAAAAATTATTTACCAGATTGGGTTACGTTCTTGTCCTTCTGCCATTGTCAAGAGAAGGATGTTCCTGTGCTGGCCTATTGCTCTCAGGAGAAAGATCAGTGACATGTGGAGCAATGCTGAGCATTCCCATCCAAGCCCAGTCTAATGCAGCTGACCCCCTGCCAACTCCACATGCCTGAGTGAGCCAAGCCAAAATTAGAAGATTCACCCAGCTGAGCCTGGCCTAGATTAGCTGAACCATATTGATTCATGAGAAATAAACGCTTATTTTTGTATGGCACTTGACTGTTAATAAAAGTCATGTGAAAGTCATGGAGGCAAATTGTGGGAGACATTATAGCCAAGCCACAAAGATGAGAGTTTGGACCAATACTGAGCGTTCATAGCTGCCTGAAAGCAAATGCCAGGTATTTCCTGAAAATGATATTTACATTTTTAAAGCATTTCTGTTGGATCAGTTAAAACCAAAACATAAAAAATATTTTGCAAGGGCTATTTAAAGATAGGGCTTGAGTCATTCCAGCGTGGGCATTAAAAGTTAATTTGACATCATTTTATATTTATAGACTACAGAAATCTTGACTCTCTGGTTACATTCTATTCTTTTGTTTAACTTCTTATTTAAATCTTGAATCAGTTTTTTTCCACCACACACCAGCATGGGAGAGTGAACACAGAAAGGGTGGCAAACAGTTCCATTATAGTGTGGTGAAAAATTCCTAAAGTCAGTCTTGAGTTTTACCAGTAGAGTGAGTAACAGGAGAAGAAACAAAACTGAAAGACAAGGAATTGATATTTTCATCCCATTCCAGGTCTCTATCATCAAGGGGGAAATAAAGGCACGTCACAGAAAAAGGAAGTAGGAACTGTCCTATTATGGTGATAAGTTCTCAATTTCCCAAAGCTTTTCCTGCTCAGACATCCCTATCAGCTAACAATAATAAGGCAATCTGCTGAAATAAGTAGTTTCTTATAAACTCTAATGTCACTTAGGGCAAAGCCCTAGTTGATAATATTAGTTAGCGTAGTACAATCTATCACAACAAATTAACTCCTGCATGTCCATAGTTTAAAACAGTCAATGTGTATTTTTTGTTCACTGAATAGTCCCATGTGGGAAGTTTTCCTTCTGAGTCTGTTCTTCAAGGACTCAGCCTTTGTCCATCGTGTAGTTCCATCATTTCCTATGGCCTGGGAATCCTTTGCAACCAGCTACTGTACAGGAAAGAAAGAGTGGAGAAAGTATACCTGCTTCACAAAAGCCCCAGCCCCGAAGTCACAGTTTCTCTGCTAGTCCACTGGCAAGAACTAGTCACATGGACACACAGAGATGCAAAGGAAGTTAAGATGTTTAATTCCATGCTGTACAGAAGGCTTTTAGCAACAACTTTGTAGAATTGAAGTGGAAGCATGAATTTTGGGTGGATCCTTGCCATCATCCTTGCCACACTGAGACAACTGTGTTTTGCCCATAGAAAACATCACAAGTCTTAAATGTAGTGAGTGCTCAATACGTATTGTAGAATAACTAAATTAATTATTTGAACTCATGCACCTGTTCTTGTCCTGAAGTGTTAATACAGCTATTATTGATGTGTTTGTTGGCTTTCACTTTGTATTTGCTCTGTACCAATGGCTAAGCTCATTAACTAGCTGTGAGAATGGCTGTTACCAGTGTTCCCATTTTGTAGATGAGGAAACTGAGATTTAATAGTAAAGTAGCTTGCCAAAGGTCACAGAGCTATTAGATGTTAAAATCAGAATTCAAGTCTAAGTCTGTCTGACTCCACAACTGAAACTTTTTCAGGCACTGAATGACTTCTTCACAGCTATTAGCTCAATCACATGCTGATTTGTAACAAAACATTTTCCATTATGGGCATCTCTTTGCTAATTATTGCAAGCTCTTTGAGGAGATCATTGAACCCTTTAATAAACAGTTCCCTGCCTCATCTTTCACTGAAAACTGGGTAAGTTGTGAAGGCCTTAAATTGTTGCTGGATCCAGAGTGAGGATCAAAATCTTAGTGAAAATGCAATATTACATTCTTAGTGACATCACATTTGAGCAGATGAATTTTTTTATGACAGTTTAAAACAACTTTTTCCAACATACATCCTTGGCCTGGGCAATTTACAAATATTAGGTGTTACAAGATATTTTACAAGAATTATTTTATTTTGAGATGAGCAAATATTGTTTACCCTAATATAAAAGTTCAATAAAAAATAGGATGAACTATTTGTTAACTGTGTCAGTGGATAATTCATATTAGCTGTCATATCAGACAAATCTTCAAAACCATAGTGACTCCTGAGTCCTTTTCTCTCAGACATAAAATCTAGTGGGTTGGGTATCCCTCTTCCATTTTAGAGACATATTACCATGGCTTGTAAGGCTGCAAAGGCAGGAAAAGAGACATGGGGAGGAGGTACATTCTCTTAACTGTCTTGGCCCCCAATTGACACATCTTTTCTGGACATTATCCATTGGCTGGAACTAATGATGTGACCCTAGCCTCACTCCAAGGAAGACCAAGAAATGTAGGGGATTGCAGGCCTATTTGGCAGGTACAGTTTCTGCTATGTTCATGGCAAAAACAGGTACCCAACTTTCTTGAGAGCTGCTCTAGTGATTTGTCTGTGGATTATAGTGCTCCTGCAAAGTGTACTTATGGAGCTCAAAAGAAATTATCTATGATCCTTTTAGGTTTGTTCATCAAGACTAATTTTAAATAAAAATAAAATTCTTATAGAATTGTGGTGGCAGACATTATCATGAAATTCTCAATCTTGTGACTCTGAATTTGAATGTCTTGATATTGACTTAGGAAATTTATTGTGTAAGCTCCAAGTGATTTACAGCCCAAACTGAAAACCTGAAGGTTAATAACAGCATATATGATTTAGTAGGGTTCTTCTATAAAGATATTTTTTCTCTTTGGAAATGCATTCTGTTTCTTAGGTTCTACAATGAAACCAAACTATCTTACACATAAAGCTTTCTGCAGGTATATGTTGTGATGTTGCAGGCTTCTTTTTTAACACTAACTGAAAAATCAACACAATACAAGCGATAACATAGTTGCCTAGTTCCCCTTTCTTTTCTTTGATGATAGGGATCACACCAAATGCATGACAGCAAAATACTGAAGAAATGTTTTTCCACCTTTAACAAGTTTTTTAAATTATGGTACACAAGGTAGAACGGTATTTTCAAGTCCCATTTTTAAGAAAATTGATAGCATCATATTTCCTAATAATTTGGACTTATTATCCATCATTGATCTCCCAAGTACTTTATAGGAAAATTACTATTTTTACAAGAAAACAGATTCTTCCAACTCCACTCACTTTGATTAGGAAAGATGTGCCTGAGAGAGTTTAGAAACTCTTGCAAAGACTCTCATATGTTAACCTCTTTTCATTATAATGAAATACAGCCTGTTACTCGTACGTACTAGTGGACAAGAGATATTATTTTAAGCAAGTCCTCAATCGTGGGCTATGGAGAATATTATAATCATTTGCCCAAACCAAATGATTACAAGCATTGCTTATGGTGGCATAATTTTGTCTGGAATTTCATTAGAATGGCATTACCTTGGCCCTTAAATAACATTTGCTTTTCTTGCTGTCAAATACCAGATTATATTATTAATAGTTGAAAACTTTCATTTATATGTCATTTGATGTCTGTATTCCCTAGGCACTAAGGAGAGGTTTCACAAATTTTGATGTCTTGTGTTTTATTTACGCCTAAAAGAGGGCACAGTCTGCCTGGTTTGGGAAAGCTAGAAAATGGTCAGAATTCCTAGGAAAATATCAGGACATTTGAAACAGTCCATAACAAGTGGCATTCAGTGTGGAGAAGTCTCTTGTAAATCCCTCAATATTAGTAGGTGAACTTTTAGTATTTATTGGCTGCAAAAACATATAATGGGAAAAGTTTCAAATATGAAAAAAAAAATTTAAAGAGTTGTTAAGACATTTAATTTAGACAAATTGAAGAATTTGAAGCATGAGAAATTAAAGGAAAAAATAATTTAGTTATAATTTGCAATTCTTCTTACTCTTCCCACTTAGTAAATCATGTCCTGAAATGATCATGAGACAGAAGAAGTGAAGATGCTCTTTTCTCGCTCTTCTCAGTTGCCAATAGCTTCTCATAGTGTGAGCATCTGGCTACACAGGCAATGATTCTAATGAACAAGATTAAGTACTTATATACAACATTTTTCCTAAACATCTGCTAACATCTTTATCTATTCCTCAACCATCAGAACAGCACTGGAGGAAAAACTGACTGGGTTGGGCCTACCGAGAAACAATATCCCTGTAACTTCTATGAAAAACGTGGCAGATTTTCAAAGGTAATTTTAACAACACCTAATTTTCACCGTATTAAGAATTTGAGTGTCTAAGAAGATGCAATTGATACCATGTAATTGTCATAATAGGATCCATATCCACATCATTATTCACTCTGAGTGGTCAAAAGAGTTTGTAGCTACTTTGCAGACTTGTTGAATTATCCAGGGGATGTGATGGACAGTGTGAGAACTACTAATCCAGAGGTCAAAGCTAAAAAGGCCAATATGGACTGGCTGAGCATGTTTAACATGCATAGCCCTCAGGATTTAGCCACTTTCCCAGCAAAGCAAGTCAATAGCCTACTCACAAGAAACATTCACCTCTGCGTGGACAGGGATCCACAAATGAACATGACATTGTTCTCTAATTCAGTCAGTCTTCAGCAAAGAACATACAGATTGCCCACGACTAATATTCAAGTCTTGGAGTGACAGGCATAAGGTCTCAATCTTTTACTACTGGAGAGTTAAATGTAAGTCACTTAATTCTGAGCTTCACTATTTGCATTTTAAAATAAGATCTTGTGAGAACTCAACTAAAGCAATTATGTCAAGTGCTAGAACCCAGTAAATAGTTGCAAAGGGTAAGGCAAATTTATGTATACTGATTTGAGGTGATTGCCAGATTATTGTTAATGTTTAAAAAACCAAGGTTTAAAACAATATATTTAGTTTTATAAAATCAGTAAAAAATGGATATATCTGTATATATATATATATATATATACACACACACACACACATACATACATACACCTATATATGCATTTGATTGTATCGACCAGATTTTGGTGAGCTTTTTCTGTAAAAGAACAAATGACAAATATTTTGGACTTTGTGGAGCAGATGGTTTCTGTTGCAAGTACTCTGTTGTTGTAGAAAATAAGCAGACATACACAATACATGAATGGATGGGTGTGGCTGTGTTCCACGAAACTTTATTTAGCCCAAGGGCTATTCCACATCTCTGGAAGGATAAACAAGACCTCAGCAATAACAGTTGACTCTGGAGAAAATAATCCAGATGGATGCAAGACAAGAGACAGAGATTCACTTTTCATCTTATACAGTTTTATAACTGAATTATATACAATGTACTGCATTTAACAATAAATAAGTTTACCTTTGGGAATGCAGGCATATTTCTCAGATATCATGGATTCAGCTCCAGACCACCACAATAAAGCAAATATCAAAATAAACCAAGTCACATGAATTTTTGGTTTCCCACCATGTATAAAAGTTACATTTATGCTATACTGTTGCCTATTAAGTATGTAATAGCATTTTGTTTAAAAAAAGTACATACCTTAATTTAAAATACTATATTGCTTAAAAAGGCTAATGATTATATGAGCCTTCAGTGAGTTGTAATCTTTTTACTGTTGCAGGGTCTTGCCTCAATGTTGATAGCTGCTGACTGATCAGGGTGGTGGTTGCTGAAGGCTGGAATGGCTGTGGCAACTTATTAAAATAAGACAACAATAAATTTTGCAGCATTGATTAACTCTTAATTTCACTGAAGATTTCTCTGTAGCATATGATGCTGTTTGATAGCCAGAGAACTTCTTTCATATTTGAAGTCAATCCTTTCAAATCTTGCTACTGCTTTATCAATTAAATTTAAGTAATATTCTAAATCCTTTGTTGTCATGTCAACAATGTCCACACCATCTTCTCCAGAAGTAGATTTCATCTCAAAAAACCACTTTATTTGCTCATCCATAAGAAGCAATTAAACTCATCCATTAAACTTTGATTAAGAGATTGAAGAAATTCAGCCACATATTCAGGCTCCACTTCTAATTCTACTTCTCTTGCTCTTTCCACCACATCTGAAGTTTCCTCCACTGAAGTCTTGAATCTCTCAAAGTCATCCATGAGGGTTGGAATCACCTTCTTCCAAAAGTCCTGCTAATGTTGATATTTTGACCTCTTCTCATGAATCATGAACATTCTTAATGACATCTAGAATAGTGAATCCTTTTCAGAAGGTTTTTCATTTACTTTGCCCAGATCCATCATTGGAATCACCATCTATGGCACCTACAGACTTATGAAATGTTTTTAAATTATAAGACTTGAAAGTTGAAATGACTCTTGGGGCCAGGTGCAGTGGCTCACGCCAGCACTTTGAGAGGCCGAGGGGGGCACATCACAAGGTCAGGAGATTGAGACCATCCTGCCTAACACGGTGAAATCCCATCTCTACTAAAAATAGAAAAAATTAGCCGGGCGTGGTGGCAGGCGCCTGTAGTCCCAGCTACGCGGGAGGCTGGGGCAGGAGAATGGCGTGAACCTGAGGGGCAGAGCTTGCAGTGAGCCGACATTGCACCACTGCACTCTAGCCTGGGTGACAGAGTGAGACCCCATCTCAAAAAAAAAAAAAAAAAAAAGAAAGAAAGAAAAAAAGAAATTACTCTTGGATCCCTGGGCTACAGAATGGATGTTGTGTTAACAGGCATAAAACCAACATTAATCTACTTGTATATCTTCATCAAAGCTCTACTTAGGTGACTAAATGTATTGTCAATAAGCAGTAATATTTTAAAAGAAATCTTTTTTCTGAGCAGTAGTTTTCAACAGTGGGTTTAAAATATTCAGCAAACTATACTGTAAACAGACATGCTGTTATCCAGGCTTTGGGATTCCATTTATTTTTTTATTTTTATTTTTTATTCTGTTTTGATATGGAGTCTCGTTCTATCATCCAAGCTGGAATGCAGTGGTGTGATCTTGACTCACTGCAGCCTCTGCCTCCTGGGTTCAAGCAATTCTCCTGCCTCAGCCCCTGAGTAGCTGGGACCACAGTTGCCCACCACCATGCCTGGTCAATTTTTTTTAGTTTTTAAATTTTATTTTAGTTTTCCATAAGTTATTGCAGTACAGGCAGTATTTGGTTACATGAGTAAGTCCTTTAGTGGTGATTTGTGAGATTTTGGTGCACCCATCATCAGAGAAGTATAGTTTTTGTATTTTTAGTAGAGACAAATTTTCACTATGTTGGCCAGGCTGGTCTGGAACTCCTGACTTCAAGTGAACCACCTGCCTCAGACTCCCAAAGTGCTGGGATTACAGGCATGAGGCACCACAGCTGACCTGTTATTCCATTCAAAGGGCACAGGCAGGATAGATTTACCATACTTCTTAAGGGTTCCAGGATAGATTTAGCATAATTCTCAAGGGTCCCAAGATTTTCAGAATGGTAAATTAACATTGACTTTAATTTAAAATCAGGGCATAAGCCCCTGACAAGAGTCAGTCTATCCATTGAAGCTTTGAAGCCAGGTATTGACTTCTTCTCTCTAGTTATTAAAGTTTTAGATGGCATCTTCTTTCAATAGAAGCTTATTTCACCCACACTGAAAATTTGTTGTTTAGTGTGGCCACCTTCCTCAATGATCTTAGCTAGATCTTCTGGATAACTTGCTATAGCTTCTCCAAGAGCACTTGCTGCTTCATCTTGCACTGCCATGTTGTGGAGATGGCTTCTTTCCTTAAACATCATAAACCAACCTCTGCTGGCTTTTCTTCTGCAGCTGCCTCACCTCTCTCAGCATTTATAGAATTGAAGAGAGGCAAGGCTTTGCTATGGATTAATCCTTGGCTTAATAAGGGTATGTTGTGGCTAGTTCGATCTTCTATCCAAACCACTAAAACTTTCTCTATATCAGCAATAAGGCTGTCTTGCATTTTTATCATTTGTGTATTCACTGGGGAGCAATTCTAATTTCCTTCAAGAACCTTTCCTTTGCATTCACAACATAGCTGTTTGGTGCAACAGGCCTAGCTTTCCTCCTATCTTAACTTTCAACGTCGTTTCCTCACTAAGTTTAATCATTTCTAGCTTTTGATTCTAAGGGAGAGACATACAACTCTTCTTTTCACTTGAACACATAGTGGCCACTATAGAGTTATTAATTAGCCTAAATTCAATATTGTGGAGTCTTGGGTAAGAGGAAGACCCAAGACAGGGGAAGAGATGGGAAACGGGTGGAGCAAGCAGAGCAAACACATGTATTGATTACATTCTCTTTCTTATGTGGGTGTAGTTCATGGACCCCCAAAACAATTACAATAGTAACACCAAGGATCACTGATCGAAGATCACTATGGAAGATATAATTATAATTGTGACTTTTAAACTAGTGCGAGAATTACAAAAATGTGACACAGAGACACAAAGTGGGTGCTTACAGACTTGCTCAAAGCAGGGTTGTCACTGACCTTCAGTTTCTAAAAAATACAGTATCTGTGAAGTGCAGTAAAATGAAAGGCAATGAAACAAGGTGGACCTGTAATTATTTTTTCCATGTATCAATCAATTTCCCAGGGCATCAGTTTTATCTTCTGTGGAAAGGGAATATAACATCTTCTCTCCTTCTTTCACTGGGTCATTGTGGAAATAAAATTAAACAATGAATGTAAGTGTGCTTCATAAATAGGAAAGTACATGTATGGTGCTATATTTATTATTTCATAGCTATATCATTTGGGGAAATAGGGCAGCTTAGTTGCTGAGAGCTCAGGTATTAGAACTGTTCTACTGAAGACCAACCAGAATATTTCCAGTTTCTTTTCCCTTTTGTTACCACTGTGTTCTAATAGAATGCAAACTCAAATCCATACTGGGCTCAAAGTAATTTAGACAGTAAATCTAACATATTGAAAACTGGTACCTAAGAAACAAAGTTCTAATTGGGACCTTCTCTTTTAATAATTCACAATATTCTTTTCTTAAATCTATGTAATTTACCGGGGAGGAAAACTAAAATAAGGAACATGTTTTCCTCATGTCTTTTTTTAACTTTCCAAGTCGATTCTGGAGTTATTTGACCCTGGACCCTGTCCAGCTGACATTCACAGTTTCTGTAAATGTTGTACAATTAGAATTGATCAGAATAATAACCTTATCCACAATAAAATCCTCAAACACTAAATAAGATTTAATTAAGTCATGTCAAATATAACACAGTGAAATAGACAAATGTATTTTAAAATTATTTTCAATAATAAATTTTAAAATGAAAGGAAGTTTAGATTACACTCGAGCTAAACTAAACAATCTATTTTCATTAAAAATTGATCTATTGAGATTTATTTGAGAGGCAAATATAAAAGATCGTTGGATTATATCTACTCTAGCAATTGTTTATAAGCACTGGGATGGAGAGTAAGAGATGGATACATTTTAAGAGACATGAAGAAAGATAGGTCTATCAGCGTAATGGAATAAAGCACCTAAAGTTTATAAAAATAAGAGTATAGCACTTTGGCAATATGAAATGTGAACAAACATTGATTGGTAAAATGTGGATTTTATAACTGCATTTAAATCATCTTGAAAGTTTGAAGAACATGCACCACTTTATTTAAGGATGCCTCAAATACAGAATTTGCCAAGTGTTGAAAGCTGGAGATGAAATGTGGAGAGGTATTTGGGGTATTTTGACCAACAATGAATCCAATACTGAAATGGAAGAGGCCATATTTGTCTCTGAGTCTTAGACCCAGAGGTAAGGCAGCTATGACCAAAAAATACGGGTATGCATACATCTGAACTCTACAATAATAGACTGGATGAGAAAATGGATTTTGTGTAGAAAATTCTCTAGGTAGCCAACGATAAAAGACATTTTTGTTTACAAACAGAGGCACCAAAGCAAAGAACTGCTGCACTGATGCAAAAGCTAATTAAATCTTTGAGAAATTGTTCCAAGGCAGAGAAGATGGAGAGTGAATATCAAGGGGACTAGTTTGGGAGGAGTGCCCCAAGGATAAAGGAAACAAACTACAGTGAAACTTATTGGATAAAAAAATAATAAACAAATAGCCTTCACTGTGGTACATATTCTTGCTGAAGTGGGTGGTGGCAGAAGTTATGAATAACATGGGGTATTTCCACTAATTAATTGCCACATTACAACAAAGCAATTTATATTCCAAAAATGAAATTTCTGAAACCAAATACAATTGCAGAATTTGCCTCATCAGGAACAGTCTGCTGAAATGGCCTTAGCAGTCCCATTTGCCAGAGAAGTGAGAGTTATTGCCCGAAGGTAGAATTTTAGGACTTGAAGCTTATACAATTTGGACCTTCTCAGTAAGAAAAGAAAAATACAAAATTACTAACACAAAACTAGATAGATATAAGAGAAGAGTTTTATTTGGAATGAGAAACAAAATCACAACAAATTATGCATATCAAAAAAATAGCAAATGACACAAATATCACATAATTCAGAGGAAAAAGACATAATATACAATTAATACTTTGACATAAATCTTACCCCGCACCTTTCAGTCAGGATGTCAGAAAAATTGCCAGTAGGGACCCCATGGAAGCCATTCTTAAACCAGGATGGCTAACTTCATAACTTTATCAGATGCCTGGAAGTGACTTTGAGCCACATAAACCCAAATTAAGTGTACCCCAAATTTAATCTCCTTTAGCAGATCCCACTCAATCATGGACACTGAAGTCATTCAGTTGGGAGAGGAAATGTGATGGAGGGCAAGTTACAGTGGTGTGATAGTGGTCTTAAAAAACTAAAGTCAAAATGATTTTTGCAAGTTTTACAAAAACACATTGTGGTGAACACATTGTGAGCACACTGCTGGACTCCTCCCAGAACCTTGCAAGGGGCCCAGGCAAGTGAGAGTTCCTGTAACTCAGCTCAGCTTCCTTTATGTCACTGTAAGTTTACCTCTGCATGGCCATTGGTGCTTCTCCACTGGATACAAGTTGCCGTAGATAGGAGGCAAAAAAAAGTGTGGGCTAGCCTGGCGCAGTGGCTCACGCCTGTAATCCCAACAGTTAGGGAGGCTGAGGCGGGTGGATCACCTGAAGTCAGAAGTTCAAGACCAGCCTGGCCAACATGGTGAAACCCTGTCTCTAGTAAAAATGCAAAAATTAGCAGGGTGTGGTGGCACACACCTGTAATTTCAGCTACTCGGGAGGGTGAAGCATGAGAATCTCTTGAACCTGGCAGGCAGAGATTGCAGTGAGCAGAGATTGCACCATTACACTCCAGCCTGGGTGACAGAGTGAGACTTTGTCTTAAAAAAAAAAAAAAGAAAGAAAGAAAGAAAGAAAAACAAAAAGTCTGGGCCAGACAGTAGGTTTTCATTAGAAATGATTATGAATATATAAGATAATTTACTTCCAGCTATTGCACTTCTGCTTCATATTTGTAAAATGTACCAAAAGTGAGAACTCTAACAGGTACTTAAAAATATTTCAGGGAATTTTTTTCTTATTAATTTCTTTGAAAGTCCCAGATTCTTTCACAGAAAGATTAATGGGACTTCAATGACACAAGATTTAGAATTTCTAGGCTATATGTGATATGACCTGAAGGATGATGTTGGAGGTTTCTCTATCCGAGAAAAATCTGCCCTGTAAGAATATTAAACTTCTCCCTCAGACAGTAATCATTATAGAATAAAAGAATGATTCAAGGCCATTCACCATTGTAATGCAAAGTCCTCTCTAGCTGAGGCTAAGAAATTTGGCCACATTATTATCAATTAGAAAACTCATTGAGAATCAGTATATTAGAGCAGAGAGTCACCAACCATGTATCTGAGAGACTATTACCCAGGAAAGCTATGTTCTGAAGTTTTGAGGCAGAACAGAGATAATGAATATAGATGGAAGAAAATGATCTCTTCCAGGAAGGGTTTCTGCATATAGAGGACAAGCCATAATTGGGCATTCCATGAGGCCTGGGAAGTGGAGCATAGTGGCAGCTACCATTCAGAAGAGGTAAGAAAAACATAGAAGGAAGAGGTAAAGCGATGCTAAGTTACACAGCTGTTTTATTGTGTAGTTTTGCCAAGGGCTGGCTTTGTCCTTAGTATCTGACAACAACAAAGATTGATGCATGTGCATATGTAAGGCCATGGGTCCAAGCTGCATGCGTAAGCTATGTGCATTGGACTGGAGAAGTCAACAGTAAACTCCAGGGAGTGAGCAGGCTCCTTTTCATACCAGTCGCTTTAGATAGCAGAGATTTGACAGTGGTCTCTTTTAGGTGACAAGCTTAGGCCAACATTTCCCAAAAAGAGGTATGTGCACCCCTATTGGTATGTGAGATGTTATAATTTAAACGCTCATTTCCAATGATTTTATCTGGCATTTTATTTATCTTAATATGATAAAGGAAAAAATATTGACCCAGTGGGTTTACAGATATTATAATGTTTTCCTTTAAATTAATTACATAAATAAAAAGCAAATCAATTTAGAAGTAAAGAATAATTAACAGTATTCTGAATAGGTGATATTGAGATGTGACAAGAATCACAAAGGGGAATTAGAATAATAAAGCCTAGGAGCAATCCCATTACTGAGTCTAAACCCAGAGAAGTATAAATCATTCTATTATAAAGACACACAAAGGTCAGGCATGGTGGCTCATGCCTATAATCCCAGCACTTTGGGAGGCCATGTTGGGCAGATCACTTGAGGTCAGGAATTCAAGACCAGCTTGGCCAACATGGTGAAATCATGTTTCTAGTAAAAATACAAAAAGTAGCCGGGTGTGGTGGGGCACATCTATAATCCCAGCTACTTGGGAGGCTGAGACAGGAGAATCACTTGAGCCTGGGAGGCAGAAGTTGCAGTGAGCAGAGATTGTGCCACTGCACTTGAGCCTGGGCAACAGAACAAGACTCCATCTCAAAACAAACAAACAAACACACAAAACAAAACAGCAACAAAAACACATGCACACGACTTTTCATTGCTGCACTATTCATAATAGCAAAGACATAGAATGAACTTAAATGCCCATCAGTGATGGATTGGATAAAGAAAATGTGGTATATACACACCATGGAATACTATGCAGCCATAAAAAAGATGAGATCATGTTTTTTGTAGGAACATGGATGAATCTGGGGGCTACTATCCTTAGCAAACTAACACAGGAACAGAAAACCAAATAACAAATGTTCTCACTTATAAGTGGGAGCTGAATGGAGAACTTATGAACACAAAGAAGGAAACTGGAATCTATTTGAGGGTGGAGGATGAGAGGAGGGAGAAGAGCAAAAAAGATAACTATTGGATACTAGTTTTAATACCTGGGTGATGAAATAATCTATACAACAAACTCTCATGATACCAGTGTACCTATGTAACAATCCTTTACATGTAATGTGGAGACTAAAATAAAAGTAAAATAAATAAATAAATAAAAAATAAAGCCCGGGAAATAAATTCATATATAAACCTCTGCTTTTCTAAGAGTATAGAAAAGTGGCCATTATGTAAAGGACTGCAAGAGACAGAATGCATTTTGCCTTAAAGGAAACTCATACTTCAAGTCCCTAAATTTTATCAAATAGAAATGGAAGTAAAAAACCCAAAATATGGCTATGTTTTTTTCTTTTAGTTTTATGTTTTCTCAGGGTTCATGCTGCTCCTTTTTACTCATGAGGAGCTTGAGGTGTAAGGTAATTAGGTTAGTTCCTAAGGTTCAGGAGACAGTTAAGATTTGAATGCAGGACTGTTATCTCCAAATTCCATGATAACTATTACTCTAGCACTGGTTCAAGACATTCTGGCAAAAATTGGTAAGGTGGAGAATCAGTACAGGTTAAAAAAAAAAAAAAAAAAAATGGGGAATGGCTCACGCACAACTAGAACATTAACTTCTATATCTATTCCTGGCTAAAATGTTACCAATTTCTGGAGATACAGACTTGTTAACATGAAATACACACAGCTGTCAGGATGTTTAAACAGAAAAACATGATAAGGACAGTTTATGCAAAAACTATGTATGTATACATATGTATGAGTATGCATACATACGCACTTCCATTATATGCATAGGTGAAATAGGAGTTTGTTGATAAGAATCAACATTAGATTATGCCACAGTCGTTAAGAATGAGGCCTCTTACCCCTTACCTCCTGGACTCAAATTCCTTACCAGCTATGTGGCCTTAGGCAAGTTTTTCAACTTCTCAAACCATGTTTCCTCAAAACAAGGACAATAATAATAGCTATCTTATATAGTTGCTATGAGGATAAAATGAGATGATATTCAAAACATGCTGAAAACTGTACCTAGAATATCATAAATTATACATAGCTATAAAGAGTTAGCCTTATTGTCCAGTTGTTGATGCAATTTAAAATGAACACAAATGCACAGGAGGTTCACTCTTCTCTGGCTCAATAATCTGTTTCAATCTCAACTTACACATTCTTAAATAGAAGACTACAATTATTTTCACACCAGCATTTGACACAAGAATTGAAAAATGTTTTGAAACCTTTTTAATTATGTGGGTACTTACTATGTAGAGGAGACCTTTGCTTGACAACTGGTCATTACTAGGAGTAGCTAAGAAGGTAAATGTTCTGTTACATGGGAGACCTTTCCTGATGTTTTGCTCTTACTGATTCTCTGGTTTATTAACGTGTACAGAATGTAAGTGCTACACAGGAGTGCCAGCTCTGTCTTAAATGGAATTAAGTCTGAATCCTAGGGGATGAGGAAGATTCTGCCAGGTAAAATAGTGAAGAGAGAGGTGGAGCTTGTTCAGGCAGGTGCCCACTGTGTGTTAAGGCCTAGACATGAAAAAATGCTGCTCATTTCTGAAACAGTATGTCCTCTGTCCGTGGTTTGAGTTTACAGTACAAGGTGGGGGAGTTTGAGAGTCTGAGTCTGGTTGGGTGGTAATAGAGCCTGTTTGTCATGCTAAGGATTTCAGACTATCTGGAGGGAAGTTGTGAACAACTGGAAAGCTTTCAACTGGGGAGTTACATGGTTATCTTTGCTAAGAGGCTACCAGCATCTATGTGATAGGAATTCTTAATGTGGAGTCCATAGACACTCCCTGAAATACAGTGGATCTATGAACTGAGATAGCAAAAGGAAAAAAAAAAATTTATTTTACTAACCAATGTAGTGTATTACTAAAACAGCTTTCATTTCTTATATCACACATTTGTTTATAATGGTAACTATTCTAATATAATTGTTTTCTCTATAATCCTATCTTTCTTTATTTCATGCTTTTAAAACATTTTTCTGATAAGGAGTCCATAGGCTTCTCTAGACAGCCAAAGGGGTCTCTAGCACAAAATAAGGTTAAGAACCCCTAGGAAAGGGTTACATGTGTATCTACTGAGACAACACAAGATTCCTCACAGCATATGCTAGGGAAGTGGCTGCAAGATCAAGTACAAACCAAATATCCTAACAAGGTAATACTTAAGCTAGCTTAATTAAAAACTCCAAATTCTGTTATCTCTAGTACTTCTTTTACTGTGTTTGCTAGCAAGAAAGTTCAAAATAGTAAATTGTCTCTTTCAAATCAAGTTCCCTGGCAACTTTGCAGGCACAAACCCTGCATATTGTGTCAGGTTGCTTCTGTGCACACACAGTATTATAGTGGATATTTCCTGGGGATGTCTCTCCCAATCCATCCCTCCTCCCTCTGGCAATAACAGCCAATTGCAACCAATTCAATCAACTAACTGGATGCACCTCTTATCCTCTCTCAATACGTATCACCTTGGGGGGAGTGTCAGTCCCCTCAAGACATGTATGCCAAGGCTAAGCCAATCTTTGTATCACTTTCCTTCAACCACATGATCTAAACTTGTCCAATGAGAGTAACACTCAAGATTTTGCAGGAACTAGCTGACAAGATTCTAGTCGTTTCTACTGGATTTGACTATGAGAATGGAGCTCCTACAACCACATTTGTCATGAAAGTGGAGAGCCTGATATCAGAAGTTAGCATGCAGAAACTAAAGAGGGAATGGGGAGAAACTGAGTCCTGATGACACTATTTGATCCCTGGAGACAGAGATAACGCTGGGCTATTTAAATTCATGAGCAAAGCATTTTTGTTTTTTATTTTTTAAAAGGTATGGAATTATTATTATTATTATTATTTGAGATGGAGTCTCGCTCTGTTGCCCAGGCTGGAGTGCAGTGGCACGATCCTGGCTCACTGCAAGCTCCGCCACCTCCCGGGTTCAAGCCATTCTCCTGCTTCAGCCTCCCTAGAAGCTGGGACTACAGGTGCCCGCCACCACACTCGGCTAATTTTTTGTATTTTTAGTAGAGACAGAGTTTCACCGTGTTCGCCAGGATGGTCTTGATCTCCTGACCTCATGATCCGCCCGCCTCGGCCTTCCAAAGTGCTGGGATTACAGGCTTGAGTCACTGTGCCTGGCCCAAATTATGGAATTATTTAAATTCTTTTTTTTGCTAGGTGGAGAGGAGCTTAATGGAAAGAACAAATGTTCATGTATGATGTGGAAAAACAGAAAATAAAATTTAAAAACTCTATGTAGTTCACAGCATACTGTGTATTCTTTTCTTCCCAATTAATTTGTGATGGCATAAAAGATTTTCAGGAAAAGATCCCCTTCCTCTGGTGTTAAGGAGGGGTGTCTAATCATTGAATACATAAACTATTATAATCACATATTTGGTGCCCATATTGTGTTAATAGCATTCCTTAGGCAGAACGTTGCCAAGTGTACTCCATAAACCACCCACAGCAGAATTATATGGGGTTGAGCTAACAGTGGACACTGTTACAGTACTGCCAGGTTCACATGCCCGATGCACAGCAACATACCAATACACTGAGACAGTGGGGTTTGCAACAGAGAAACAGTTTAATAATCACAAGATGTGAGGAATCCTCAAGCTTCAAATCTGTCTTCCCTAGGGGTTCAGGGCAAAGGTTTTTAAAGGGCTCATGGAGAGTGAGGGGCTAGAAAACAAATCACCAATTGGACAGGGTAAGGAGGATGAAATCATCAGGATGTGAAAACTGCATTCTTCCATGAGTCAACTCCTTGCTGGGCTCTTCAGACCAGGCGGCATCAGTAGTTTTATCAATATGCAGAACTAAAGGAGAAACTCAAATGGAAAGTTTGTCATCTCACAATGTTTTATAATTTATCTATAGAATAGAAAATAAACTAAGAGTCTTGTGACAAGGGCTACATTATCCTAGGGTAGTAAGCAGTGACCAGATACAAGGAAGTGGGACAAAGGGCAAGCTGGCTTCATGACTGATGCTATTGTGCTACAAGACTAGTAGACTAGTTGGATTTTATTTTATTACCTTAATCAATTTTATAAAATTTCCTTGGGGGTGGTTTCAACATTCTTGGATTCCAGGTCAAATGTATTGAATAATATCTCTGGAGGAAAGGGTAGGCCTAAGAATTGGCATTTTTCTTAAATACCTGGTGTTGTCCACAGACAGAAGGGGTTAAAACCATCTTTCTTATGGTTACTAATGCTATCAAAAGTACAGAATTATGCCATGAGGGTATCTAGGATTGCACTGTGCTAATTCTTCACTGAGTATTTTTTTGTATTTTTCACTTTAAGCTTTTATGTTATTGGTTAGGAATTTTTCACTGCCACTTATTACGCTCAAGCCGTACCATGTACCATCATTTCTGAAGCTCTTAGTATAAAACAGATTTGCAGGATTTATTCTGGTTTCAGTTCATGTGGTGAAAGCCCTGAAAACCTGCATTTTTATTTTTTACCTGGCCATCGGAACACCTGAAGTGTGTGTCAGTGTTTCTTATTCACAGTAACACAGCAGTCAGCTGTGTGGACTGTGTCATCTTTCAGCTGAAGCAGAAACCTAAGTAGGCCTTTGTGTTGCTTAATGTTTATTTAGTGCACGAAACCATTGGGTGTCTGTTCTTGTTAGGGACAATCAACAAATAGAAAACACTATTAGTTTTGTCCCAACTTTCATATCTGTTTCCATCCTGTATATGATTTTAATCCTGTATATTAACCAGGTAGGACCAAGTTTCACAGATAATTCTGATGCATCCTGAAGTTTTAAGAATGATTAAGCTGGAGAGATCAAGAGAAAGACTGAACTCTAAGCAGAATAGGAAGAGAAGATTAAAACTGAAATCCTTGAATTCGCTTTTACTTGATCAATCCAGAAGACATCTTCGTTTTCCTTATTTGCAGTTAGTTTTCCCCTTTTAGCACACCACATTTTCTTTCACCCCTATGGAGATTCAGAATTCATGGTACTCTTTGTATAGAACAATTTAAGCCACTTGCAGGCACCAACCAGATTTAATTAGGAATATCCCTAAGGAAAAGACTTGGCCACTCTGTGGGCATTGCTGGATGCACATTTTGTCACTACCCAGCGGGGCTTCATGCTTGATGAATTTTGGGATATTTTAAAAGTAGGAAATTGAGCATACAGTTGAAAATGCCCAAATGCTGCTGCATTCATGAAGCAAACTCACTGTGAGCTCTGAATTCCGTTTTTGTCCCTCAGTTAAAATTGAGTTTGAGTTATGCACACATTTCAGGAATAGGAAAACTATTATTTATCTATTTTCAGATGTGAATTTTGGCATCTTCTCAAACTAGTTGTAGAAATGGAGCTGCACTAGGTAAGCAGAAATGCTGCAGTTTCTTAAGAAATTTTCACAGTAACTTCAGGTAAAAATGAGAACTTTTCCTACACTGTAAACTGTTCACTACTGGGTGGGAGATTTATAAAAATGTATCATTCTACTAAATGGACAGATTCCTTACATTATTCATTCAAGGTATTTTTCCTGTGGAGGAGAGAGAGAGTGAGAGAACAAAAGAGAAAGAAAGTGAAGTGATTTTTTTTCTACCAGTTCCCTATATTTATTAGGAAATCATAAGAAAAACATACATTGTATGTTATAACTATATCTATTATTTCTTGTAATTAATAAATCTGAAGAGGAAAAATCATTTAAGGTGGTATTTCCACGTCTTTCGATGTATGTTTTTAAAAGTTAATACTTGTGCATTTAAAAAATCTTTTCACACATGTGAGAAGACAAAAGGATCTGCTCCCTCTTTTTTCCCACAAATAAAGGTGTTGTATCTTACTCTTGTACAGGGTACATATATTATTTTTGACATAAACTTCCAATCAATATTTAGAAATAAAGTTTCATAGAAAATTTCATTTCATCTAATCAATAAACAATCAACCTGGCCATCTGGAACACCTGAAGTGTGTGTCAGTGTTTCCTATTCACGATAACATGGCAGTCAACTTTATGGACTGTGTCATCTCTCAGCTGAAACAGGAGCCTAAGGAGGTCTTTGTGTTGGCTTAATGTTTTTTTAGTGCACAAAACCATTGGGTGTGTGTTCTCATTAGGGACTATTAACGAATAGAAAATATTTTTAGTTTTGTTCAAACTTTCACACGTTTCCATTCTGTGTAGGCTTTTAATCCTGTGTATCAATCAGGGTTCGATCAGACCACTAGGAGCCATGTATGGACTTTATGCAAAGGTGGGAGATAGTGTAGAGGTCAATTCAAGTCTGTGGCTTCTGTATCTGGTTTTGGGCTTCACCTGATATAAGGTGGCTAGGTTAGCCTCCAGGGGAAAGCTAGATGTGAAATAGGGGGTCCAGGACAAACTGAAACCTGCAAGAATGAGTCGGAACCCACCAGGATGAATGACTCTCTTGATTTCATCAGGAATGTCTGGTATGTGATGTGTGTGTAAGAAAACAGCTTCTCTGCCAATGCAGACAGTGCTTATCATGGTACTTTTCCCAGTAATCATGACTCTGCTTCAGAATCCTTCTAAACACAGTTATGTAGGTAGTTGTTTCCAACCTAATGAAGTTGATCTAAGATAAGAAACCTATTTGCCATATCCAGTGTCAACACAGCATTCAAGAAAGGGGTACCCTGTTATAGGTCACGCTCATTCTCTGGATCTCAGTCCTCATTGATTTTATGATTTAAAGAGGCTTTGAGGATAATTGACCATGACTTACTTAAAGCGTTGCTTTTTAAAGGGAAAAATGAATTTCAAAGTTCACCAATCAACTAACTGGTAGTTTCTCAAGAGAAAGTAACTGTTTCTTATTAGCAGTAGCAATAATAGAACCTGCTATTTGGAAGATTATCTACATTTATTTTTATTTGTTCTTAAGTTACATGCTTCAAGTTTATGTAAACTTGCTCAAAACAGTAGTCAACAGATCTTGAAAATGAGATAAAAGTCAGAAGGAGCTATGCTTTCAAAAGAAAACAGACTGAGAGTGCCTACATCCGGCCTTTATGGGAAGCCCTCTATAGGTTCTAAGTTCAGAAATTACACAAGTGCATAGACTTCATTTTCTCTCTACTTTTCTTCAGTTTCAGCATAAAACTGTATTTCTTGAACTTGACTCCTTTGATCTGACTTTTGCCCATTTGGGCACAGCTGAACTAATATACCTCTTCTCCTCTACAGTGATCCTTCAGCTCTTATTTTTCCCTCAAATCGTCTCTGCATCTCAGATCTTGAGTGTCTTTAAGAATTTCTCTTTTACCATGTAACATTATATTTCACACATCTGTATACTCATTTATCTTCTTTAGAATCATTTCTGGTTTATTTATATTTCTTTCTGATTTGTGAGAATCATACAATATCTGGCACAAAACTGAGCCAGAGCATCACCACACTTATTCTGGAATATATACTGCTAAGAGAGGCTTAAAATTAAAATAAAAGAAATAGATTCTTTTTTTCATGTATCCATATCATCATATGTCCTCATATTGATCTTGTGGTCAATTAAACTCCTTAAAGCCTCCCATATGGGGTGCTTTAAGCCACAGTGCCATTCCTGCAATCCACAGATGGACTATTTAGACTCAAAAGTAAGTCATCATATTTGTCATTTTTATAGTTTGCAGGTCGCACAAGTATAATGGGAATGAGTTGAGTCCTCTGTGAATTTTCAATTGAATTCACAGTCACTTTAAGCAATAGCTACCGCTTTTCTTAGTACTCACAAGTCAACCTTAAAAATACATTATTTTGTATTTTATATGGCCTAGTGGCAAGTTTACTTGTATACACAGGTCATGTCTTCAAATTGTTAAGAGATGATAAGATCTGCAAGGGTAGGAATTGTATCTGCTTAGCTCTTTGATGTATCCCTAGTAATAGCCCCTCACTCACATCTGTAGAATAAATTCATTTATATGCAAGGCTGTTTCCATATAATAAATTATGTAATCCTTTTAACAGCTCTAAGAGGTAAGGCTATTTTTATTCCATTTTACAGATGAGGAAGTGAGGTATCTGCTTTCAAATTTCAGAGTGGATATTGATTGGTTACTAGAAATCAGCTATAACATATACATAGAAAGCAAGAAACTATAGCCCAAGAAAGGGACAACCAAATTTTGTAAAAGAGATTATATTTTCTTTTTTTTCCCATTCCCCGTCCCTCTCCTCTCTCAATTCTTTCTATTCTCTGTCTCTGTGAGATTGACTTTTTTTAGATACTTCATATAGATAAGATTATACAGTATTTGTGTTTCTGCAAAATTTCTAAAAGAATAGATTTTAACATTCTCATCACAAAAAATTAAGTTGGTGGGGTGATGGATATGTTAATTAGCCTGACTGAATCTATAAAATATAAATAGATCAAAATATCACATTGTATGCCATAAATATACACAATAAAAAGTTTTAATATAAAAGTTGTGATATATTATCTTTCAAATCTTATCAAATTTTTGACCATCTGGTAAGCACATTAATCCTAGGAAATCAAAAAAGAATTAAACTACATAGTTTTATTTACTTTTTCTTTATTAAAAAACCTTTTATTATAGGCTCAGGGGATTATTACATAGGTAAATCGTGTGTTGCAGGGGTTTCGTATACAGATTATTTCATCACACAAGTAATAAGCACAGCACACAATAGGTAGTTATTTTGTCATCGCCCTCCTCTCACCCTCTACCCTCAAGTAGACTCCTGTATCTGTTATTCCCTTCTTTGAGTTCATATGTGCTCATTGTTTAGCTCCCACTTCTCAGTGAGAACACGCTATATTTGATTTTCTGTTCCTGCATTTTCTTTGTGTACAAAGTGTAGCTATTCATTCACCCAGCAAACAAATTTTGAGAAAACTTTTTTTCAAGAACAGTGCTGGGGTTACAAAAATATTATTAGATAGAATGAGTAACACTAGTAGGTGATGGCACAACAGAGTAATTACAATGGACAATTTTTTGTACTTTTAAAAATATCTTGAATAATAGAATTGGATAGTCTGTAACATAAAGAAAGGATAAAGGCTTGAGGTGATGGATACCCCGCTATTATTATGCATCTTATGCCTGTATCAAAATGTCACATATGCCCCATAAATATATACATCTACTATGTTAAAAAATTGTCTAAAAAAGAAATGTTCTGTGTACTAGCAGGAATTTATCCCAAACAGCTGTCAATCATGCTCAAATAACAACAACAATATGTGTAATAAAGTAAGCAGAAACTATGGAGATGAAGGACCACTTAATGGTTATGTAAGTGTTGAAAGAGACATAACCAAAAATCACAAACAGGTAATATAAAAAGAGAAAAGTGAGCAAAGGCCCAAATGATGATTGCAATAATGAAATCAGATTACAAAATGAAATGTGATAGGAACCCTAATGAACTGTATAAAAGCTGAGAGGTTGAGTGTCATTATGAGTCCTGGGTCAGGAGTTTTTAGAAAGACTCTATGTTGATGAGAAAGCCATTGATGCTTTATTGTTTCATAAACAGAAGTGTGGCTAATCATGCATGCACAAATTAAGGCCATTTTTTATTCATGAGGATAGAATTAATTAACTGAAGTTAAGCAAGGTTTTCCATTGGTCTATTATGAATAATTATGATTTGTATGTATTCTCTATCCTTGATCTCAGAAAAAGTTGTTTTGTCACAGGACATCTTTTTTGGAATTTTTTTTTTTGCATCCAGACTATTTCCTTTTGTAACCCATACCAAACAATGAACTCAAACAAATGCAAACGATCAATTAAAGGGGTTTGGTGTCTGACAATTCTAAGGATAAAGCTCTATGGATAGTTGTAGCAGTCTATAAGCCTATTTCAAATGTTTAATGCCCATGTATCGCCACACAGTTGGCATCTGTCATTATATACTCCTAGATTATTTGCCTTAATTTGACTTACCCTAGTAAGAGTAAGCATGTGATACCAGTCGGTCCAAAGAGACATTGGGAAGATGCCTCATCAAATAATAAAAATCCGAAATCAAACGTTCTTTTCAATCGTTCTGTTCTTCAGATGGCTCATTAATCTCAACTCCCATGACTATTTGTAATTCCAATCAGCAAGCAAGTGTAATGCCAATTCTTGCACTCTTATTTTCAGCCAGAACACCAACTTTTACTCCCTACCCCTTAAACTTTCTTATTTGCTAATAATAGGAGAAGAATTTTGGCCTCCTTGATGTCTGATGAAAAAGCAACTATTAATCTTACCCAGAATCCCTTGTACTTCATAACTCACTTCCATCTTGCTGCTTTGAAGATTTTTCTTGTTTTTGACTTTTAACTAGAACGCATCTAGGCTCAGATCTTTTGGGGTTCAAAGGCTTGGAATTTGTTGAGTTTCCTGTATGTGTAGATTCATGTTTTTTATCAAATTTTGAATGTTTTTGTCCATTATTTCTTTAAATTTTCTTTCTGCTGCTTTATCTCCCCTCTACTTCTAGAAGTCTAATTATGCATATATTGGATACTTGGTGGTGTCCCACAGGTTCCTGTGGCTCTATTCGTTTTTATTCATTCTTGTTTCTTTTGTTCTCTGATGGATATCCCCAAGTGACCCATTTTCAAGTTCACTGAATTTTTTTTTTTGCCAATTCAGATCTGCTGTCGAGCCTTTGTAGTGAATTTTTCTCTTCAGTTGTTTTAATTCTCCACCCCAGATTTTTTATTTGTTCTTTTTAAATAACTTCCATCTTTTATTTCTTAGGCACTTTCCTTTCCCTTAATTATTTAAACATTTTTTTTTGAACATATTTATAATAGCTCATTAAAAGACTGACTAGTAAGTCCACTGTCTGAGCTTCTTCAGGGATCTTTCCTTTTGACTGCTTTATTTCCTGTTTATGGGGTATATGCGTTGTCAAACAATGGATAAATTATATAATTTGATGTGACAACTCTGGAAATTATATTCATCCCCTTCAGTTTGTGTTATGTTTTTGGTTGTTGTTGTTGTTGTTGTTACAGAAGATTTATGTTTAGTGACTTTCCTGGGCTACTTATGTAAAGTATGTACTTTTTGTCACATGCCACTGAAGTCTCAACTCAATTAGCTCAATGGTCAGCTAATCATTGGACACATATTTTCTTCACTGTCTTGGATGAACATATCTTGGCCTTTGCCAAGAGACTCTGTGTGTGCTTGAGTACACCTTCAAAGCTCAACAGTTCATAACTCTGCCTTTGCCTTCACTTCCTTTTCGTGCAGAGCTTCAAGGTCAGCCAAAGCTGAGAGATTAGGACCTTCTCAGGACTTTCCTGGGCATGTGCATAGCCCTCAATATACGCATAACCTTTGATATCATCCAAAATATGCCAGAGCTTTCTAAAGTCCCTTATGACATCTCATTTCTCAGTTTTTCTTTTTACGTTTTCTTGAGCAATGTCTTATTTACTGTTACTGGTATTGCTGTTTCAGGCTGGTGCAAGGTTAAGCAATTGCTCCTGATTATTTTCAACAAACACCCCAGGGGTAATTCTTTTCCTATGGAATAAACTTGGACTCAATCAAATAAATGCAAGCCAAGAAAACAGAGCTTTTCCAGAGAGCTATCAGATAGGTCAAATAGTAATACTTCTCTAGGCATGTAATTTTTAGGGGAGCTTTGGACCCATTTTGTTCCTCTTGTTCCTGCTAGGTCAGTAGTTTTCATATACCATGTTTCCAAAGCTGCTGATATTCAAGGCTACCAAAGAGGTGGGGGTAGGGAGATATAAACAGAGCAAGGTAAAATGCCATAATGTATTTGCTATTCTTAATTATATTCAACTGTTTTTCCTGAATAACAATTTCTATTATTGTTGTAAGATTTTGATAAATTTTCTGAGTTTTGAAAAGTTGAATTTTACTATTTTGTAAGTATTCTTGTTATGAAAAGCAGATTTTGGAAGGCCTTACTATGCCATTCCAGAAGTATTTCTAGTTTGCTTTTTTATTTTGTATTAGATTAATTTTTTATTGCTCTTGGTGTATAGTTTTTTTAGGCACCTTATTTAACTAATATTTTCATCATCACTTGATGTAGAAGTTAATTAATTTAATCTATAAAATTTTTATGTATACTAATATTTTTGTAAGTATTCTTGTTATGAAAAAGCAGATTTTTGGAAGGCCTTACTATGCCATTCCAGAAGTATTTCTAGTTTGCTTTTTTATTTTTGTATTAGATTAATTTTTTATTGCTCTTGGTGTATAGTTTTTTTAGGCACCTTATTTAACTAATATTTTCATCATCACTTGATGTAGAAGTTAATTAATTTAATCTAAAAAATTTTTATGTATACTAATATAAAATATCATGTATAAGATCTCATATATATGATTTATAATGAATAGAGATTTTTTTACAATGATAATTTTAAATTTCTTAAAAAAAGCTTGACAATAGAATAATGAGATACAGCAAGTTCAAAAAAATTTGAAATTGGCAAAATAAAGTTTAGAACATTTTGAATCTTATAAAATAATAATATTCATTTTAACAGAAATATTTAGCCGGGCGCAGTGGCTCAAGCCTGTAATTCCAGCGCTTTGGGAGGCCGAGACGGGCGGATCACAAGGTCAGGAGATCGAGACCATCCTGGTTAACCCGGTGAAACCCCGTCTCTACTAAAAAATACAAAAAACTAGCTGGGCGAGGTTGCGGGCGCCTGTAGTCCCAGCTACTCGGGAGGCTGAGGCAGGAGAATGGCGTAAACCCGGGAGGCGGAGCTTGCAGTGAGCTGAGATCCGGCCACTGCACTCCAGCCTGGGCCACAGAGCAAGACTCCGTCTCAAAAAAAAAAAAAAAAAAAAAAAATTTAAAAACCTAGGGAAAAACACAAAAGGTAAAATAATTACAATGATGCATCATTATTTTTCTTGGGAAAATACACATCAAACATCATTTGGTAAAATGGAATCAACTACATGTAAGACAGAGTGAAAAAAATAATGAAGACAATGCTGCTTATCATGCATGAGGTAGGGATGGTAATATAAGTTGGTTCATGTCTTATAGCTGTTATTAGTTTAGTGTCTTACTATGCTGCATCTAATTTTAGTGTTTAAAGACACAGTGCTGGAAAACTCCATTTTGCAAGACCATTCTTTTATGTGTGTATGCTGTACATGTTAACATTTCCTATTTCTATACAGAATTGCATACATAATAGCAGATATAGTAGGTTGAATAGATCCCCCCGAATCAATCTCCACCAAAACCCTCAGAATGTCACCTTATTTGGAAATAGAGTCTTTGCAGATGTAGTTATTTAAGATGAGGTTATATGATTATTGGCAGTGGTGGGAGCTCAAAATCCAAAGACTAATGTCCTCATAAGAAGAGGAGAGGACAAATAGGGATATGCACAAAGAAGAAGGCCATGTGAAAATGAAGGCAGAGGTTGGAGTGATGCAGATACAAACTAAAGAAAAATAAGGATTGCTGGGAACCACTAGAAACAAAGAAAATAAAATATTCTTCCGTTTCATGCCCTCTTCACCATGCCTGGCTAGCTTTTAATTTTTTGTACAGACAGAGTCTTGTTATGTTTGCCAGGCTGATCTTGGACCCCCTGTTCTTAAGCAATCCTCCTACCTTGGCCTCATAAAGTGCTGGGATTGCAGGCATGAGCCACTACATCCTACTGATACATCACTTTTGATTAAGAATCACTGTTCCAGCCTTCAAGTCCATTGAGAGTTGGTTTCATGTCACTTTGTTAACTTCTAGTTATCTGATTTCATGCCCTTGTATAAATACAATATTTTATAATTTGATATATTAAGTAATAATCAATGTGTGTCCTATTTGGAAATAAAATATTTGAGTATGTAATAAAGGAGATAAGCCACTACTATTCACTTCACCACAACCTATGTCTGGTACCTTGCTCAGTGCTTGGCATGTGAGAGGAGTTCATGAATGATGGTTAAATGGAATGAATGTTGGTGGGAGACATTGTTCTCCTTATTGAAAAAAGCAAAACACTTCCTCCTGTGCGTTGAATCTTTATCATGTACAAGGCACTGTACTAAATGCCTTACATACATTATAACAACTCTTAATTACTCTCTAGTGGCAAAATTCCATTTTGTAAATAAGGAAACTGAGATTTAGTTCAAAGTCACACGACTAGCAAGAGACAGGAGCAAGATTTTGTAGCAGAACGAGCCACAGACAAAACCTCTCAGACACCGAGTTGTAGAAGGAAGGGCTTTGTTCAGCTGGGAGCATCCGCAAGCTACTGCCTTAAAATCCAAGCTCTCTGAGTGCGCAATTTCTGTCCCTTTTAAGGGCTCACAACACTAAAGATTTCACATGAAAGGGTCGTGATTAATTTGAGTGAGCAGTGGGTACGTGATAGGGGCTGCATGCTCCGGTGGTCAGAGTGAAACAGAAACAGAGAAGGGAGTTTCACAATGTTCTTTTATATAATGCCGGGAGTCAATGGATAACATCGGGTTTTAAGTCATGAGTTGATTTTTAACTACTAGGTTTAGGCCAGGCAGGTCCAGGCCCCGTTTTGGGCCTTGCGCCGGGCTGCCTGTCTTTGGTTTCACTTCCTTGTTTTTTCTTAAAACAGGTACTGAGTATAAAACAATATGAGAAGATCTCTTTCTTCCCTCAATTTGAGTGCATATCTTCCTAAATCCCCACCTATGCTTTTAATAACAGGATGCCCTTTGATACCATTGAGTTAAAATTAATAGTCCTAGAATGAATAGAATTACCTGTTATAGTATCAACCTTTTGAAATTATTTCCTAAGATCATACAAGCATAGTGGAAAGTTTTAAATCCGAATAAATACAATAGGAACTAATGAAAGCATCTGAGGATGGCTTTGAAAAACAATTTTACAGGTACAGATGAGGAAAAGCTACAAAGTAACTCCCCAAAAGCATTTATTCATCAGTTGCCAGCTGAGACCAACTTATCTTATTTGACATGCATCTCATCACATCTACTCATGCTTGTAGATCTCATTTCAGTATAGTGTGTTGGCAGGGAAAAGTAAGTCTCAAAAAGATTTATTATGTCATTAATCAATACTCAGTGCCACAGAGCAAATAAACCACAAACACGCTGAATCTGCTAGCTCAGTTGTCTTCAACACTGTCAACTCGAAGTGACTGAGACCTGTGTATGCTCATTGTAGGGTGGAGTGTGTGTACACAAGTGCGCATATATCAATAGAGTCCAATCTAGAAAAATTAAGAGCTATGGAATAATGAATAACTTACCACTCTTCTGAGACATTTCTGATCACAGTATAACTTCAGGACACTGAAGGGTATAAGTTATTCCCCAAATATTGCATTCCATTTAAGATTTTTTTTTTCTATCACATATAGTAAATCAGAACTTGCTTATAAATAAATTATATTCTAGAATTCCATTTTAAGGCTTTTGTTGCTATGCTAGAATACATTTTTCACTTTACAATGATAGGTCATTTTACAATTAGTCTATACAACTCTATTTGAATCTTAATGTATCTGATATATATATATATATATAGCATTATTTCAATTATAACCAAATGTATTGATTTTATTTAAAATACATTTGAAATTTTGGAAAGCAGATTTTACTTTCTTAATGGTGATGACTCCACTGAAAGTTTCAGGGTCAAGGATTCCACAAGCAACACAGTGTAGAGGAAGATAATGTTACTGAACATCAATAAATTCTGTTGTCTTTTTAAGTCAGCTAAAACTCGTTAAATATCTATCCTATGTTGAACATACTGATCCTGTACTCTAGATGCCCTCAGCTTAAAACGGGGAGCTTATATAAGTATAGATAACTGCAGTAGAATGAGTTAAGAATAGCATAGACTAAATACAAGTTAGGGGTTATATAGAGAGGCGAGGGGAACATTGGGATGAGAGGATGGGATTTAGAAAGGGCTTCACCTAGGAGATTTTTGAGCTGCACATATGAGGTCACATATGTAGGTCATATTTAAGAGAATTGATCTGGAAAACTAAAGACAGGTATTCTACTCACTCATGAAATTTGATTAACTCACCTATAATTCTAATATTTCTCAGGAAATCTGGTAGTTAGATAATCTCATACCATAATTATGAGCTCTAATTTTATAATTGCATTCCTTTTGTTTGAGTCTACAGCCTGGGAAATTATCTTTCGGAATTCATATAAATAAAACAATCATAATGGCCAACAGTTGAGCACTTACTTGGACATTGTTCTAAGGACTTTAGATGTATTATCTCATTTAATTCTCATAATTTGCTTATGGGGTAAACTCTATTGCATTCATTTTTTAAATAAAGAAAATGACAGACAGAAAGTTCAGTAACTTTCCTAAACTGACAAAGATGGGGTTTGGACCCAGTCTGTCTAATCCTAGACCTAGTTTTTGCTACAATTTCATACTGCTTCCAGACAATTAAAATAATAATTTAACTGACATTTAGTATTTTCCCGAATGGCTATTTTACCTGAGTTCTAACATCACATTGCCATTAAGGAGATTTAACCCAGGACAGGTCTGTTAAAATTACCCCTGCCTTTGTATCTGCTATGTAGCCCACAGCCCAGCAGTTCCACTTTGGGGATTATACTCCTCAAACTTATGTGTTGATACATTTAATAAAAGATATGTACTCAGTGATCCACAGCAGCAGCACTTGTAATACCTTCCTATCAGAAAATAACAAAATGCCTTTCCATACCAGAAAGTATATATAACCTGTGGAACGATCACATAATGCAAAACTTTACAGAAAGGAGAGTGAATGGTTGACAACTACACTCAATATGGATGAATCGCCCAATGTTCAGCAACATATATCAACACAAAAGTATATACACCATATGAATCCCTGTATATAAAGTAGAAAAATGGGCAAACCAAGCTATGTTGTTAAAAGTCAGAAGAGGTGGATCACTTGAGGTTAGGAGTTCAAGACCAGCCTGGCCACCATGGTGAAACCCCATCTCTACCAAAAATACAAAAATTAGCTGGGCGTGGTGGTGTGCGCCTGTAATCCCAACTACTTGGGAGGCTGAGGCAGGAGAATTGCTTGAACCTGGGAGGCAGAGGTGGCAGTGAGCCAAGATTGTGCCATTGCACTCCAGCCTGGGCAACAGAGCAAGACTCTGTCTTGGGTTAAAAAAAAAAAAAAAGTCAGAAGAGTGGTTATCTTTGGTCAATAGTGTGACTGGGAGATAGCTTGGCGGTACTTTTAGGGAGACTGATAATGTTATTTTTATTAAACCTATAGGTGATGGTTATATGGATATATTTACTTTGAGAAAACATGTTCTTCAATTATGACATGTATACTGTGCATATGTGTGTGTGTGTGTATATATATAAAATACTTCAATAAAATTTTAAAAAGTCGGCTGGGCGTGGTGGCTAGCGCTGTGATCCCAGCACTTTGGGAGGCCGAGGCGGGCAGATCACGAGGTCAGGAGATTGA
>NW_016828762.1:538906-552020 GCF_001698545.2 Rhinopithecus bieti | reverse complement strand
AAAAAAAAAAAAAAAAAAAAAATTTCAAAAGTCAAATAATATAATGTATTCACCAGAGAACAAAGCAGCTATTCACCAAACATATATTGAATGGAGGAAATAGAACTGATTTTTTTTATCTAATAAAAAACTTTTTTTGTACATTGAATTTTACATATTTAGCCCTCTGATCATGAGCTTATTCAACTAGAATTTTTAGAATCTTTAAGTAATATGATCCAAGAATCTCTCCTCTTTAGTTTGCATCTGGGCAATAGATAGAGAGGACATGTAAACCAGTCTTGCTGGTAAAACAGAGCAAATGCTTTGGGATGGGAGCAGGAGGAGCTGGGCAGGGAGGAAAGAGAGTTCTGGGAAACAGAAGCAGCAAAAGAAAGTCTTTAAGGAAAACCTGGAGCCTATTTATTAATTGGGTTGTGTCCCCAGAGTCTCCTGGGAAATGGTAAAAGATGGCCTAGCCTGGCATGAGTCTATAAAAGAGTGAAGAAGGCCTTCTTTGGCTATGACTGCAGGGTCAAATTCAAGTGTGAACGGCAGCAGTAAAAAGCAATAGTTGCAATAAACAGTGGTTCCAGGCACAAATCAACATTAACCATCTTAAATTTGGTTTAGTTCCCTTGTTGGTCTTTCCAGCTGCACAAACTATAATCACCTTTATAGCAATTGCAAAATCTGCAAGTATTAAAAATAGACATATGACTATATCTAACGTGAGGCCGTTATATGGCCATTTATTTTGTTATTCTTCCTTACTAAAGGCTCATAACAAAGTGAGAAAGCATATTAGTCCTTAGAATGTTAATATAAAATATTTAGAGGGGTCAAATATTTGCAGCTTTTAAGTGTTAAGATGGGAATACTTGTACTGAAGCACCTAAAACACCATTACAAGTAAGAAAATATTAGTAAATTATTTGTCACTTAAATTGCGCAGCCTGTGGCTCCCAGAGACAATGAAAGTTGAATAGCTCTTTTAAAGCTTGTATTGGGATCATCAGTCATCTACTCACTGGTAGAAGGTAAATAAGTAGACAAATGTCCTTTGTGCTAGTACTCTCTTATCTCCTTGTTAATCTGTAATTAGTTTAGGAAGCAGCATATATGATTTGGGACCAGAATCAGTTTTACCTCCAACATTAGAATGGTAAATCCTTTCCTTAACAGAAACAGTACGTGGAACAGTTATTGGACTTTTTCTTATTGTGTCACATTGGATATTTATTTCGGATTGCAGTTACGCGTGGACGGGTATCATATGGTGCTTTGATGACCTTTAGAAATTCTCTTGATTAAACATTGTTGTACTTCATTATGACATTTCTTTCCTTGTACTACCAGATTTGATGTGTATGGCTTAATAATGTAAGTAGACATGAATGTTAATAACTTCACAATTCATTGCTTTGCTATTTTTTAATGCACGTGAAATTTAGAACAAGTTTCACTGGCTGGAGGCTTACATGAATCATATAAATTAGAGGGTAACAAAAGAACATATTAGCATTTGTTAGCCTAGATGCACGAATTTTGTACTAACCATTTTAATATGTACTACAACTTTTCCACCCTCAAGTTAAAAAGGCTTTCAATTTTTCAACCAACATTATAATTGAATTGGTTCTCTTTCTGCCTAAGGATAATGATTTTATACTGATGGAATCTTTATTAGATTCTAAGGATTATACTGATGCTACTGGTTTTTAAAGTCAAACAACTCTACCCAGGGAAAGAGGTATTTCAGGGAAATCATGAGCAAAAAAATGTAAAATTTGTCTTTTAGGGATAAAATGCTTGTTTAATTATTATTGCAAAATCAGCTGAAGTGGTGTCTGATAATTGATTCTCAGGAGAAATGGCTACATGCTGAGAAGGCTGTATAACCTAAAATTTCATAGAGCAAAACTGGCTCCAAACCATGGCTATTTTTCACACTAGGTAGTGTTTTGTTGATTTTCTGATGAATACACTTTTAAGGCACTACTTTAAGTTGGTGGTTGAAATATAATTTCACAAGATAGAACTTGTCTTTTGATAGCTGAGAACATTTGGCTTGTGTCAACTTAGTTATGTCTTGAAATGGAATTTGAATGAACAACTTTATATCAGGTTTTTAAATATGTCACACTAGATTTTCAGTCTGAATAGTATCCTGGCAGTGACCAAAATAAGGCTTCAGATCCTCCAAAATTAAAACTCTAAAACTATACACTAGACCATAGAGATAAGCTAGGTAAACCTTGTATTTTTCACCAATAGATCTGAAATCTGGAAATAAGAAAACATGTAATACATTCAAGTAATTTTGATTAGTTCTTCCATATTTTATTAGATCTCTGTGTTGCCTTTGCTTTCTGACTTAAATTTGGGAGAAGAGTAAAACAAGGGTTGCTGGCCATAAAGGAAGAATTGAGAAAAAAAGAGAATAGCTCAAGAAAAAGCAAATTCTGTGACTTTGTTGGTTACAACCACAGAAAGATACTCTATCTGGACATGCATGCTCTCTCTCTCTCTCTCTCTCTCACTCTCTCTTACATACACACACATATATACACACTCACACACCAAAGTCAATTTGAAGGAAATAGGATAATTCACAGAATGAAAAGAATGACTTTTTCTCTAAAAGGATATGAATCAGGGTAATTCTGGGTTTCAAGATAGCACTAACTAATGGTATTATTTACAAGGTCACCATTGGAATAAATCAGTTTGAACCCTTCATTTTGTCCTCTACAACTAATCTAAATATTTAAATCCCAAGGAGAAAGAATCTAATTGACTTTCATTGGGCCCAGTCCCACTTCTGGCCCAGAGTACGACATAGTATTTTGACTGATCTCATCAACACAGCATGCTATGGAGACAGGGTATTTCAAAAAGGGAAAATCAGGCTGATGTTGTCAGAAATAAAAGATAATAGATACGTAACAGCCTAAAATCATTGGCGTATACTACATGAAAGACATTAGACTAGTGGTTTCCATCCTGAGACCCCGATAACATTGGGAAGTACTACACTCCCTTTGGTTATTTTAAGGGTTTAATAGAAACTGTATAATAATAATAAACTGTGTAATAAGATAGTGATATTTAAGAAAAACAAGATGTTGAATATTGGGAGAAGTTATATTATGTCCTTAAGAGTGCAGTTCTGCCCAGGTTTAAATCTCCTCTTCTCTTCTTCACAGTGACTTTCAAGTCATTCAGCCTCTTTACGCTGTAATTGCCCCTTCTTCAAAATAGAGATAATAATATGTGTATTATCATTGCTACAATAATTAAATGCAATAATGCATGTGAAATGCTTAGTATAGTACCTGATACAGAATACATTTTGATGTAGAAATTAAAAATTTTGATTATTTTCATCATTGGATTTCTTTTCTTTTCTTCCTTTTAAGACGAAATGACTTGATTTTGCATGGAGATCCTTTTATTTCATTCCAGTCAACAATCCTGGGGCACTACTTTTCACTGGTTAATGCAACTTTGAAAAACAATTAGGCTTTACTTGCACTTTATAACACACACACATAAAAAAAGAAAACTTGGGGGATAAGGGGCTACCATATGAATATAGTAAATAATCAAAAAATGATAAAAAAGGATCTTCCATGATGAAATGTTTGGAAAGCATTTTAAGGTAGCCATCAGCTTGTTTTCCACCCAAAGGACTGAATTGCTTAAAGCAAGGAAGAATCAGAGAGTGATTTCGCACCAGGATTGCCAGAGGCAGCTGGCTAAGAATTCTCAAGTTTTCACTGTGGGCCCCTAAGACAACAGTTCCAAATAACAATTTGTTATTTAACAAATATGCATTGAGTAGCTACCACACTCCCAGAATTATGCTAGGAACTGATGATTAAACAGAGAGCAAAATAGATATTTCTGAGTATATTATAACTTTTATGACTACTATACAATAGTTATTACCCGGTAAGTTAGATGAAGTGTGGTAGAATGGTTAAGAATGTAGGCTCAGGGGTCAATTCCTTGTGTTCAAATCTTGACCTCATCACCTATTTATTAACTTTCTTGGTCTGCCTCACTTTCCTAATCTGAAAATGGGAATAATAATAGCATTCGGTATTCTCAAGATTCAACAAAATGACACAAGTAAGAATGTAAGTGACTTTCTTACCACAGTGCTAAGACTGTGAGATATGTCATAAGAACAGGAAAACCAGATTGAATAGAACAGAAGTAGTAAGTGCAAAACTGTCTGGAGGGAGAGATCAGACCATACGAGACTTTTTAGGCCTTAATTTGGAATAATGTTTTAAGAGTAAAAGGAAGAATTGGAAGGGTCTTAAGCTAAGTGGGGAAATTGCCAACTCATATATGCTTATTATAAACGTGATTTGGGTTGGACATGGTGGCTCACACCTGTAATTTCAACACTTTGGGAGGCTGAGGCAAGAGGATCCTTGAGCCCAGGAGTTTGAAACCAGCCTGGAAACACAGGGGACTTCCATCTCTACATAATTTTTTTTTTTTAATTAGCCAGGTGTTGTGACCCATGCCTGTCTTCCCAGGTTCTTGAGTACAGAGAGGCTGAGGTGGGAGGATTGCTTGAGTTCACAAAGTCAAGGCTGCAATAAGCCATGATCATGCCATTGCACTTCAGCCTGGGGGATAGAGTTAGACCCTGTCTCAAAAAATAAAATAAAATAGATAAAGTAAAAACATAATTCTGTCTGTAGTGTGAAAAATTGGGAAGGTGGAATTCAGGGTTGTTAAAGGAGATCAGGTAGGAGACTGCTTTAATAGTCAAAACAAGACATGATGATAATCATATTGATAGATTGTAGAGAAGAGATTATAGAAAAATGTAGGAGATAGGATAGATAGGACTTGATTTATTCTATGGGTGGGGAGAGACTAACAGGTGTGTGGAAAAGCTCTCAGGCATCTGACAGGAACTACCAATGGAACCATGTACTAGAATGCAGTGGACATCTGCTTATTTTCTCTGTCAGCATTAATTCAATTTTATTCTCATAAATGTACCTAGATTTTTCTCTCAGGAGCCAACTCCTTCTTCATTCAGCTCAAGAGTGGATCATATGACTTTGGCTTAAACCAATCTGATGATCACATCTTAGCCTTGGCAACTGTCAAGGGATACCCATGCAACCCAATAAATATCATCTTTCTGAGATTTCTAAGAAACTCTTTTATTCCTGCTACCCTAGATGTAAACCTTAGGGGTTGTGTATTATGGAGTTGTTATAATATTTTTTTTTACTACTGAAAATAAATCACTGAAAGCTAGCAAAGATTTTTTGGGAAAAATATACACATATGAACAACAGAACCATTATGTAATAAAGTGACTAACCTAGAAAAGCCAAGCCAGATACTTGTGCATAGGACTCATAACTGAAATCGCTTTAATAGAATGAATGCTCAGTAAATGATGCTTGACGTTGCTCACAGATTAAAAGCACATAAGGCCTTCACTTAAGACCAAACCCTAACCAGTTAGCTGAAGGCCTCTACTTCCATTAAAGTCTCCAGAAATCTCTGGAGAGAGAGTCTCTATTAAGTCACTTAGCTCTTTATCCCTCACAAAATATTAGATTTAATTAAATGTAGAAATGATACAATTAAACTATAATCTAAGTAAGCAGCTGAGTTATAAAGCATAGGAATCATGATTGAAGATTTAGATCCCTTCCTACATAAAATATCTACCAATAAAACATCTAAAAGTACCATCTTCTAAAATTGAACTTTGATAGTAAGCTAGTCTCTACACTAGGTGTATTGCATCATTTTCTTATTTATGCTCCCCAGTGAATTTTTCAGGTATGCATCATTTACCCTACTTTCAAGTCAAGGGACCAAGGTATAGAGATAACTTGCTGAGCTTGGAGTCAACTCTGAGCCTATCTGAATTAAGCCATCAAACATTTTCTACTGCCAGCCCTTATCCTAAGTATAGATGTCTTTTGGTTATGTTTGTATTTTAATAATGAGATTTTTTAATTGTTGAATTAAAAGCTCGAATTTGGCAACATGTTAGAAAGGATTTAGTTCTCATACTATTTGAGGCAGCCAAGTTAATTCTAGAAATGTTTCCTAAATGGTTGAATGTGATCAACTCAGTCTAAGGATGTCTACCTCAATGTAATTTAGAATAGTAAAAAGTCAAAAAGCAAATAAATATCCAAAGTAGAAGTAAATAAATCAAGTTTTGCTTAATTACATAGTGGAATACTTCGAAGCTATTAAAAATATTTTCATAGAGGAATATTTAATAATATGGAAAGTGTTTACAATATATAAAACAAAGCAGAACACTAAAAATTATGTATAATATGACCATATAATCCTGTTTTAATGTATAGACACAGATTTTTGGTTATCACTAAATAAAGGCATTTGGGAATTTCTGTGAAAAGGCTATTGTAACTAGAAGAAATAGGAAGTCAGCTTAAGCATAAAAGATGAGTTTATTACAAGAATCTAGGAGTATCAAAATGAAGTTGAGAGTGCAAGTACAATTGGGCCTCATGAGGGATGGGAATTAGACAATGGAAAGCCTTTGGAAAACAAGGTAGTTATACTATTGGACTCTTCCTCTTTCCTCAATGCATCCTAGTCAACTTCTCTGCTTCTCTGAAGACCTGCTTTATTATCCTCCCTTGACTGACATTCTTTGTTTCTGGGTACACGTTGAAGATGTTGAATACCCCTCTATACCCAGGTTTACATGTTCTCACTTCCAACAATCAGGAGGACTGACTAGCAGTTCTGATTTCAAAAATGACAAGTGTGTTATTGGTCTACCTTGAGTCAAGTATTAATCCTGGTTCAATAAATGGTTACCACGGGGACTACGTCACAAAGTTAGTGCCGGCTCCAGTGATTGGGACTGGGAGGTCAGGGTCTCTACAATTACCCCAAACAAAATTATTTTCTTGTTTTTGCATTTGTATGCTTTTCTGAATTGTTTAATGTGAACACATTCCTCTTTTGTACTAATGGAATATAAGATGTTATCAAAAATAAATTTGTCTTTTAGGTTGAGAGAAGCAATGAAGATACCAAATGAGTTTACCTGTGCAAACAGGAGAACCATGGGTTATTTATATCCTGCTAAATATATCATTTGAGGTAGAGAATACTCTGGCTGGGAACTCAGTACAAATATTCGTGCATCACTATGCTCTTTAACCCTACATATTTTATTGAAGATCCTCAAGCCGTACTAGATTATCTGTTGGGAGAAGGAAAGCTCAGATGTGGGGCCCAAGAGTGCAAAGGAACTTACTGGGAAGATGGAGAACCCCAGCTTCATTTGACACCCAGGAAAAGACAGGTAAGGAAAACAGAGGCAGCATGATGTGATGTAACTTTCGCTACACTCCAGGAGATGAGTGGAGGGGAGTATGACCCACTTTCAGGAAGTCACTCACACTTATTGATTTTTAATTATGTAAAATGAATCAAGTTGAACCAGATATCATCTATAGCTCTAAAAACACACAGTTCTAAATATTTGGCAAGAGTAATTCATAAAATAATGAGCTTCAAATATTAACTTGGTTGTTTACAACAGCTAAAATATAGCTTTAAGCTACTTTGGCCTGTGTATTACAAAGGGATTTTCAATATTTGAGACCTTGGTCATTTATTACAGAATAGGCCTTGTCATTCAGGCATGCAGTGCACTGCTATCTTAATGGGTTTTTAAACCCTCCTTCATGGTTCATTAACATGGATGGACATAACTGCAGAGGTCATAAAACACAATAGCTTTTCTACACTTAGTTGATAAATAGGTCAATCAGCTTACTTCATAGAGAGAACAACATTCCAGATAAGCACAAATTGAAATTCACACACAACTAATTGTATATGGGATGACTAATATGTTAACTCAAAAATAATGTCCATACATTAAACTATTATCAACTATATGAAACTGCCTTTCTATTTTGGTTTCCTCTGGCTCCATGCTCCAATGCCCTCATGAAGAAATCTTCAACATATCTTTCATTTGGAGAGATAGAGAGGGTAAGAAAACATACTTTGCATATGCAACAAATTATATCTTCATCCAAAATGTTCTTAGTATGAGCTAATTCTCAATGTGTCATAGTGATTACTCTGTGCTGCTTTTTCTACTGCCCACTGCATGATATTATTTTAATTTAAGGTCAGCTTGGCTCTTTTTAAACAAGATCTGCTACATACCATAAATACACTTCAATTCCTCTCCTGATAATCAAAAGTCTGTCAAAAGGTTGGCTGGCATTCAACTCTGATATACTGTTTGACATCATTCAATAATGTGCTGCACACTGAACAAACAAGTGTTACTCTTTAGTCTACAATATATGTCAAAATAAATGGCTATTTCAGATCTAGTTTTCACTGAGTGACATTTCTATGTGGTGTCATGCTTTTACTTATTGACCTTAACTTCCTTGAATGAGGAGCCTCAAGACCAAATATTAGCTCTATTGTTCCCCAGCCTATTTTTAACAAGTTGTCAGATCCAGAGATCCATTCAAAACAATTTCGTGAAACAGATTGTCATGCCCCATCTACTAAATTGCTTTATTATCTTCAGCATCATTGGTACTAAGACGAGACCCTGTCTTCAAGTTTTTGATTTCATTAACCTCAGTTTACATTTCTATATAACTGGTTTTTTTCATCATAGCTACAGGTTTCCGGATTTTTTAATGCACATTGACAAGGTTATGTCTTGGGATCATCTGAAATCATTAGGCTACTTAAATAACTAGGATTATTTACAAGTTTTCTTCATAATTTGCTTTATAGACTTTATTATGGAGGCTTACAAAGGAAAGGATTAAAAAACTAAATTAGATGGATTTATGCTGGGCACTCAACTTCAATGCCAAAGTCTTGCCATGAATAATGCAAAATTACTTCACCAATTTAGCCTGAATTTCTGTTTTTATTTATTTCCTCTCCTAGCGCAGTTTGTGATAGTTAATGTGACAGATACTCAGTTACATCAATTGTTCTTTTTTCTTTAAAAGATTTTATAGTTTTCCTCTGTGATGTAGAGATTTTTTGCTAAAGTCTTTGCCATCTTCATGCTGCTTCTTCTTTTTTTTTTCTTTTTGTGTTTTTTGAGATGGAGTCTCGCTCTGTAGCCCAGGCTGGAGTGCAGCAGCACGATCTCTGCTCACAGCAACTTCCACCTGCCAGGTTCAAGCAATTCTTCTGCCTCAGCCTCCCGAGTAGCTGAGACTACAGGCATGCACAACCACGCCTAGCTAATTTTTGTATTTTCAGTAGAGGTGGAGTTTCACCATACTGGCCAGGCTGGTCTTGAATCTTTGACCTTGTGATCTGCCCGCCTTGGCCTCCCAAAGTGCTGGAATTATAGGCTGAGCCACAGTGCCCAGCCTATTCATGCTTCTTATGTATTAGTTTTGCAAGTGGATCATGGTGGTAAGAAGAGAAAAGGTGCCTATTTGAAACTTTGGAGACTTAAACTAAAAAAAAGTTAGAACAATTTACATGGAAGTACCAAATATGAAGCAACTATGTCCAGTTCTACTCCATTCCTCATCCTATCCCCAAGGACACAGAATCAGTTACTTTTGATCATTTTAATCTTAGCTTTTAATGACTACTTCCAAGTATGAAGTAGTACATTTATACTGATGTTGCTAGATTCATCAATGTCAAACAATATCAAATATCTAGTTAAAATATAAGAATGTAGCTCATTTGTTTCTCCTCTCATCTTCTCACCAACATGTAATCCACACCATTATGAGTATATCTAAGCCCATGGTAATATGGTAATATGTATTCAACAATGACAAAGTGATCAATTCATCTGATAATGTATTGAACAACTACAATGAGATCAAACCTTTTATAGGTGCTGGGAAAATAGCAGTGTACTGAACACAATACACCCCACCCTCTCATAGAACTTCCATCCTGATGAAAAGGAGGAGAAAGCAGACAATAGATATAACAGGTGTTACAGCTAAGAATAAAGAAGTGAGGGCAGTGTAAGGAGCTGAGAGGGACTAAGAGCTACCTAATAGAGGGTCATCCAAGAAGGCCTTTTAGATAGGGTGAGGCCTTTTCAATGTCTTTGGCAGAGGTTGGAAGATAAAGAAGGAGTGAGTCATGACAATATCAGAGGGAATATGAAGAACTACAGCAGAAACTGTTAGCTGTTGGTCTGCTGAAGGACTGGAAAGAAAGCCAGTGCAGATGAGGTACAGTGAGTGTAAAGAGAGTGGTAGAAGATGAGAGAGTTTGGGACAGTGGACAGGGAAGGGGTTATATTGTAGATGATGTAGAGTCAAAACGAAGGAGATGTAAACTGAGTGAGATGGGTTTCCAGCAGCTTCATGCATCAGGATAAACAGAGATTGACAATATCATCACACACCATGACCAGAGCCTGAGCTATCCCATCATCGCCTATGTGTTACATAAGCAACACTAGATTTCTTCTAATAATATAATACTCTTCTTAACAATGCTATGGAAGATACACTGTAGTGGGGACAATGCAGTGATGAAAATAAAAGATAAGGAATGTATATTAACCTCTGTGAGGTAGAACAAAGCTTTGCACTAAGGCAGTATACCAAGAGAAGTAGGCAGACTTGAAATAAATTTCCAGAGAGAAATTGGTGGCTATTTAAATGTGGGACTTAAAGGAGAAGTAAGACAAGAGACTGATTCATTCCAAAGTGTCTAGGTAGTGAAGGAAATAAAGAGGTTCAGTTGACAAAGTCAAGAGAGACGGCAAGTTTGCTGAGGTTTTAAAAAAGTTCATTATTGGAAAACTTATGTTTTAGGTACTTGTTGGGTATTTGTTATCAGAACGATTATACAATGTGAAATCATTATAGCGGGAGTGGGTTTTTTAAAAAATTATTCTTTAGAATTTAGTGTGCATTAATATTTGTTGGATTAATGGGTCTTACTCAGTTTTCTTCAATTAAAAATAATTGAGTTGTTCATTTTGAAAAGGTGATAAGCTTAATGCTAAAGGTTGTATATCAGCAAGTTGACAGTAATTGGCAGAACTCTTCTGGTCATTTACAGCCTCTAACTAATAGACAAGTGTCTTTAATATTCCATATCCTGTTGCTACATCTTATTTCACTCAAATAATATTTGAGGGCCTATAATTTGCTGGATGCTATACCAGGTACAGGAACAAGATATTGTTTCAGTCCTATTCTGTGACCACAAGAAATGGTTTCCATCCTATTCTGTGATGGCAACATATTTCTATTAATACATTACAAAAGGATGAATCACGGCTCTACTAGCTACTGACTAAGCATTTTTTAAGAAGCACAAGAAAGGGCAATTTTAAAGTCATCTCCGTTATTCTCTTTAATATCATTAAATTTTTAAAACTTTAATACCATTCTTCAATGGGAAGCTTTCAAAAATTATTTCCCTTTCCTTCATTCTCTTGTACAAGGATTCACATCAAGGTCTGCAAATACATGGCAACTTCCCTTTCCCACCCATGACAGAAATCACAAATCTATCATAGACCCCTTTCCAAATGACCCCTGGTATAATTTCAGAAATGTTTTTAAAAATAGGACACAAGATAGCAGCAAACAATAGTTTATTTTGAGTATGTGAGATGGAAACTCATCGCCATCCAAGTTTGAACAACCACTTAACGAAAGAGGATGTGAAAATAGGCTACATACCTCTGAGAAAAGACTCAACTGTATTAGTCGTTAGGGGAATGGAAATTAAAGCCACAATGAGGGACTAGAGGCAAAATAAATAACTCTGACAATACCAAGTGTTGGTGAGGATGTAGAACAACTGAATTTGTCACTGTCAATTGTTTCAATTTTAAATTGATTCAGCCACTTGGGAAAACTGTTTGATGGAATCTACAAGAGCTGAATTTATGCATCTTCTAGGGGTTAAACTGACTTGAAATGTGTCTGTATATACACCAAAAGAGATGTAAAAGAATATTCATAGCAGCCCTATTCAAAACAGCCAAAAATTGAGAAACAACTTGATATGGTTTGGCTGTTTTCCCACCCAAATCTCACCTTGAATTGTAATAATCCCCACATGTCAAGGGCGGGGCCAGATGGAAATAATTGAATCATGGGGACTGAATCCCCATACTGCTCTCATGGTAGTGAATAAGTCGCATGGTATCTGATGGTTTTATAAATGCGAGGTCCCCTGCACAAGCCCTCTGGCCTACCTCTTTGTGAGACATGACTTTGCTCTTTGTTTGCCTTCCGCCATGATTGTGAGACCTCCCTGGCCTTGTGAACTGTGACTCGACTAAACCTCTTTCTTTATAAATTACCCAGTGTCAGGTATGTCTTCACTAGCAGCATGAGAGCCGACTAATACACAACCCAAATGCAACTTTCACTAAATGAATAAATAACATTTTCACGTTATTAAATACACTATACCTAGATAGTGTGATACTACACATAATGAGAACAAACAAACAAGACTACTTGTAGCATGGATGAATGTCACAAACATAATATTGAATGAAAGGAGCCAGAAAAAAGCAATATAGGATACAAGATTTTATCTATGTGAAGTTTAATAAACTTAATAAAGTTTAAACTTAAAGGTATAATAAAGTTTAATGAACAAAGCTAACCTATGGTGATAGACATTAGATAGTAGTCACTGTTGCGAGGTTGTGACTGGAGAAGGATGTCAGGGTTGATGGGAGCTATTAACGTTCTAGGTTCTGGTGACATAAGTGTGCTCATTTTGTGGAAAAATGAACTGAACTGTAGTCACATAACTTGTATGCTGTACCATATGCATGCTATTGTAAATAAATTTACTTAAAAAACTAAATACTCTTCAGCATCCTTGAAATCCTACCAACTTTGAATTTTCTTTCCCCACATGAACATCTATGCTTTCATTATGAGACACTGCTGTAATCCACTGCAAGAAAGTTTAAAAATAAAATTTTAGCTCCTTTTAAATAAACTCAGTTTTCCAGTTAAATTAATTTTCTTCCTCCTTTAAATGGGCTCTCCTTACTCTTATTTTATTTGATTTTATCTTCATGTCAAAATTTTATTGCAAAAATCTTTTTTTAAATAAGCTGAGTACAATT
>NW_016828762.1:501602-536669 GCF_001698545.2 Rhinopithecus bieti | reverse complement strand
ATGTCAAAATTTTATTGCAAAAATCTTTTTTGAAATAAGCTGAGTACAATTTTGGAATAAAATACTTTCATAAAGAATAATGTATTCAATTCTTAACACTATGAGTCTCAGCATTTATTACAACCCATTCATGAGCTGCAAAAAGAGCAAACTAAATAAAAAATACACAGCATTCAGGTACTTTTTTTGAATACTCTTTATTCTTATTACTTGCATAATTTGTTTCTTTTCAAACACTTTCCATACTGAGTCACGTAAAACATTTGTTATTTCCAGCTGATTATCATTTATCTGGATGATAAATATAAACGTGTAGCATTTATTTGGTGAGTTCTTAGTTTTCCTTACATATTTTTTTTGTATGTAAACTTGTTAATTCAGCCAGTAGCTTTGCACACACAAAATTAAAAACTGTTAAAATGAGAGAATATACCTGAGATGTTTTGTTTAATCCAGTTTTGGAGACTTCATTCTCTTTGTTAACAATTGATGAAGTGAAGGGTGTGTGATCTCATTCCTGATTAAGATGGCATGAAGAGAAGGGCTGCTGGCGCTTGGGGAAAGGTCTTTTTGCTAAGAAAGAGACAGTGGGAAAGATGAGGTTTGAAATCTTGGCAAGCAGCAAGCAACCATGAGATCAATCACAAAAAGCGAAAACTCACAGGCTTCAACTTTCTTGACTGTGATAAATGAACTTGTGACTATTCATATTTTTGCAATTTACTTAATCTGTGTTGCAGAACAGGATTTACAGAACTAGAATGATCAGCCATCATAAAAGAAGGGAAAGATGAAACATTCCATGTCTTTGGTGACATAATTGATCTAAGGAAATTGCCACACCTAGAGCTGACATATCACTGGGCTTCTACAAGTAGGTTCAGTAACAAATGTACTTATTCAAACAATTTTTCTGTTGGAGTTATGTAAGAAAAATCAAAACATCCTAACTAATTTAGAAGGACAAATTTGTTTTCTTTTAGACTTTCTTAAGTACTCAGCACTCTGTACCAAACATGACAGGTGCTTAACAAGTATTTGCTGAATTTGCAATTTGAGCTTCTGGCTCTTAAACTTGTGTCTACTAGTACTAGGGCAGTGTTTTCCAACTTGTTTTCTTGTTTTGTTTATTTTTTTTTTAGTATAATATCTCTCTTCTGTCCTTTAAGAATACCTATGCTAGAGGATATCTTAGTTATGGTTACATTTTTTTTGAGATTACACATTGCTTTTATTTTCCTTATACTTTTGGTTTCTCATAACTGTTTACAATGACCTTTTATTATTTTATAATAAGAACAATGAACCCCATTTAAAGAAAAGCCATAAAATGTTTAATCTAATGCAAAATATAATACTACATTAAATCATGCTTCGTTTGAATTTTTATCTTCGCTTTTCACACTTCCAGCCAATGCCAAAGGCAGACAGACTAGGGGCTTGGGAATGAGGATTAGACAGCGAGCTTGTGAAGCTGTATCATACCTAGAATACTGATTGTCTCAGGATAACCAATGGAGTCTGCAAACCTCAGAGCTAGGAACCTATGTTGGTTGCTCATTGCCACATCTTTTCTCCATCTGCTGATTTTTTTAAAAAGGCTATACCTTGGAGAGCATGGATTTTGTTTCATTTAAAGAGGAGCTATTCCCAAATTGACCTAGCTGACCGACATACTACAGTCAAGTAACTCAAGTAGAAGTTAAGTAGAGGAAGTGTAACTCAAGTACAGTCAAGTAGAAGTTAAAGAGGAAGTGTGACTACACAGACTGTTCTATAAAGGATCTGAGGTTCATACCTACACCACCAGCCTCCAAGTAGCCCTTGTAACCAAATGATAGGGTGGCTTCTCGTTTCTTCCTTTTTTTCCTGTTTTGTTTTGTTTGAGATAGGGTCTTACTTTATCACCCAGGCTGGAGTGCAGTGGCACCATCACAGCTCACTGCAGTCTTGACCTTCTGGCCAGCCTCTAGACTAGCTGGGATCACAGGTGGGTGCTACCGTGCCTGGCTAATTTATTTTTCATATTTTGTAGAGACAGGGTGTCCCAGGAATTCTAGACCAGCCAGTTGCCCAGGCTAGTCTAGAACTCCTCGGCTCAAGACAATCCACCCACCTCAGCCTCTTAAAGGGTTGTGATTACAGGCAAGAGCAACCAGACCCGGGCTCCTCTGGTTTAATACACCCTATATCACCTTTTCAGGGCTCACCCTCCTGTAACCTGATTTCCATCTGTATAAAAATGTTCAGCCAAACTATGTGTGTGGTGGTGGGAGTGTGTGGGGGAGAAGTGAATACCTCATTTTAATTACTAAGTAGTTCCCTGACAATGATGGCAGTAACTTCAGCTCATCCTTCTAACTATATAAAGTTCATTCTGCAATTCAGAGTAAATAGAACTGGATAAACATAAATATTTACAAGCTTGTTTTGTCATACAGAAATATATATTATCTGGATTACAAGCTGTTTTGTATATTTATCTTGAATTTGTATGTTTATAAGAATAAGGTATACATATTTGTAGCATTTTTTCCTTGTGGGTAGCCATATTTTCCCAAACTTGGTGTAAGGACATTTTTATAATAAGATGCATTATGCAATATATCAGCAACTAATGAAGAAGAAATAATGATGACTGTACTGTAAAATGTATTAGAACACTAATTAGACTATAACAGGAATGCTTAGTGATGTCTTTTAAACACCTGCTTGATAATTTCTAAGCCTGGGAGTTACTTCATTTAACAATGCAAGCTTAACTGGGAGACAGAGTTAAGATTAAATAATAAACCCAGGACAGCCCACGATGCTCCATGCTTTTAACTTTCTATCTCATACACAAAATTTGAGGAATGATAATTCCATTTACAGAGGAAGCAACAGAATAGGTTTATCTGTTCCCTCAAGGCAGATTCTAATTGCTATTATGAACTTCATTTCATACAATTGCAGAGCAGATTTAGGGATGAGGGTATGGATAAAGATATTGGCAAGATGGTAGATGAAGCCAGAAGAGGAAGTCTGATTACTTCCAAGTGTGATTTCTCTGGAGTCCCCGTAATTGTTTTAGCCTATGTTTCTGTGTTCAACAGAAAGAATTTCTTTGGGGTTTCCATCTTGGGGTTCAGTAAAGGATACCTATTGTGTTACCTCCTTCCCACACCATTTATTTCCTCCCACTTTTTGATGGGTGAATACAGTGAAAGCATCCATAGCAAGAAACATGAAATCACTCAGAAGGACATAGTTGATGAGTGGTCTCTCATTACTCAAACAGTATTTCATGGGCCAATAGCATTGACCTCACCTTGGAGGTCATCAGAAGGACAGGATCTCTGGCCCCGCTCCAGCTCTGTTGCATTAGAATCTAAATTTCCATAAAGTCCTCAGATAATTTGCAGCCAAATTAATTCATGATGCACTGGCTTAGAGCATTCTATGACTGATGTCCACTCAGTTAAAGCTTTTGATTCTCTGAAACAGTCTTGGGTCATTATAGCAAATATCCCTTTGTCCATTACAGGTGAGCTTCTGCTACCTGTAATTAAGACTCCCGATAGCCTTATTTTATCTATGCGACCACTTTTATTTCATAAGATGTAATAAACTTTAAAATTTAATTTCCAAGAAATTTTCCTCCCCAAATTAGCATTAAAATAAATAAAGATTGAGAAGTATTCACATTAGGAGACCTGAAATGAAGAGTTATTTGTTGAGGTTTAAAGGGTGATTTAATTCATGCATCTTTGAACACAGAATAACTACTCATGTTCAACAGCTGAATTTATTTACAGGCAAAGCCTGTCACCACCTATGAAGGATGATTTTTAAAATAATATTATGCTGATAAATTGTAAGAAATAAAGAATGGAGAGATAACTACAGATTAAGAGAGACTTAAAAGATGTATCATATTAAAATAAATAGACAACACTAAAACTAAAGTGCCTACAGTTGCACATTTGAGTGATTAAAAAACTAATAAAAATGATTACTATAAAGATAGGATAGTGGTTACTTATGAGAGAAGGAAGAAGTTATAATTGAGAAGGAACACACGGAAAACACTTTCGGGGAGTTGACAAAATTCTACTTCATAGTATGGAGGTAGTTACAAAATGGTTGGTGTGCAATAATTTTAAGGCATTACATTGGCTTTGTAAGGTTTTAAAATTTTATTTTTATTAACTATTATTTTATTTTAATATAAACTATATTTTATTAAAATGACTATATATTATAAAATATATTTTATTATAAAACTAACTATATTTTATTTTATTTTTACTTTATTCAATATGCATGTTTCTGAAATGAACATTTCCAGCTCAGAGAGTTAAAACTGCCTGTCAACAACTTTTGAACGGTACCACAGTGATCCCATGTGTACAAAGCATCCTGTCTTTTATAGAATTCCCACTATTTTTTATATTTTATTTTATTTTAAACTATATTTAAATATATTTTAACTATATTTTATTATAAAAATTTATAAACAACAACAAGAAAAAGTCTTGTATGAAAGTTCAGTCCTACGCAAGAACTGAAATATATTTTTTTTTCTACAGATCAGGCTCTTCCCAAATGTGTGTAGGTCATGTGCTTTAGTTAGACAACACGAAAATCAAATTAAAAGAAAATAAATGCCTTTTGAAAAAAACAACACAAAGCTAATTAAATAATAGACATGTTGTCAGAATTCATCATTCTGGATTCATGCTTTATTTATTCCATTTTTTAAGCAGTTCTATTTTCTTATTTTGGCATAGCAGTAATTGGCTTAGTACTTTAACATGGACGCTCTGGAGGCTGGGTGCCCAGATGCTAGTGACTTCAGTGTGTTAGCATTGAGCCATTTATTCATCCTTGTCTGAGAAACAGGGGCAACCGTAGCATCAACCTCAGAGCTTTCATAAGATATGAATCCAAGTATGAAATCACTGAGCCAATACCTGTTAGTTTTTAGGAAAAGTTGTGAAAAGGGCAGGGCTATTGGAGTCTAATGATTTGGACTGAGTCCCAACTCTTTGATTAAGCAGAGCAACTCATCTCTGCCTGATTTTATGAATAGCATAAATATTCATTTAGAAAAAGTAAACTTTTAGTCTATTTTCAATTGTTTTTAACATCCGGAACATAAATCAATATTCAAATTCCAGATTATCTTAGAATAATATCCCAGAAGTTGAAGTGCAGGGCCAAGTCATTTGCACATAAGTCTTTTGCAATATACTATATATCTGCATTATATCTAAGATTAGGTTATAAAGTAAAAAAAAAAAATTGATCAAAATTGCCTTAGAATCTTGATAAATGTTGAATCTAGTTGCTGAGTACTAGGGACCTTACTGTATTATTCTATTTTTTAATATTTGGACACTTTCATTAAATATGGATAAATGTGCCCTTTAAAATTCATTTTAGAAAGAATATGTTGAAGGAAGTCAACATGTTATCTTTCTAGAAATCCTACACAGCTATTTCGACTTGGCTGAAATAGATCATTTTTTCTTTGTTTAAGCACCAGATAAAAGAAAGCACTGATCAATCTGATAGGTAAAAAATTGCAACTTTCTCTTTTAAAATGTATTTCTCTGAATATTAATGAAGTTGGCCTGGTTACTTTTTACATTGATTAGTTCTGTGAGTGCCTTCAATTCATATCTTTGGCTTATTTTTATAGGATCATGCGCCCTTTTATTATTGCACTCTAAGGATTCTTCATACATTGTAGATATTAACTTTATTGTATAATACATGTGCCCAAGTGTTCTCATTTTTGTCTAATTATTGATCACATATAGATGTTAACCTTTCTCCAAATATATATATATATTCCTTTATGCTTCTTTCTTTGCTTTTCTACTTAGAAAACCTCTCTTTTCATATGTTATTTTCTTCTTATTCTCTTATGACTCAGTATTATATTTATTATAATATATACTTAATAATTAAGTATTATATTATGGTTTATTTAGATGCATTTTATGAAGTGGGGGGTCTAACTTTGCTTTCCCCCTTAAGTAGTCAAATACTATTTATTTTAAAAATAAATCAATCTGTGCTGATGTATATGAATCCCTCCTTCTTCATATTCTAATAATTACAAGACAGGATGCTTTGTACACATGGGATCACTGTGGTAGTTAACTGTTCAAAAGTTGTTGACAGGCAGTTTTAACTCTCTGACACTGGAAATGTTCATTTTTCAGAAACAGATGCTATTTGAGAAAGTCAGAGAAGAAACATTTCAAGTTCCCTTTTATTTTCATAAGATGTTTGGAAAGGAGAGAGGATCTAAACTGTCCTGTGGGCAGTACTGTTACCTTTCTCTTGTACCAAAACTAGGTTTATAATACTACCATAAAATCAGATTTATAATCCACAGATTCCCATGTGAGAAGCCAAATTTTCATTTTACTTTGAAGACATAGCTTAAAAATGTAAATAGACTTAGAAGAGTTTACATCTTAACTTCAATGAACAATAGATATGATACTGTATTAGCTCATTATCATACTGCTATGAAGAAATTCCCCAAACTGGCTAACTTATAAAGAAAAAGAGATTTAACAGACTCACAGTTCCACATAGCTGAGGAGGCCTCAAAACATGGTGGAAGTCAAAGGAGGAGCTAAGGCACATCTTACAAGGCAGGGGGCAAGAGAGCACGTGCAGGTGAACTGTCCTATATAAAACCATCAGATCTCATGAGACTTATTCACTATCATGAGAATAACGTGGGAAAAACCTGCTCCCATGATTCAATTACCTCCCAACAGGTCCCTCCCACAACATGTGGGGATTATGGGAGCTACAATTCAAGATTAGATTTGGGTGGGGACACAGTCAAACCATATCAGATACTGATAAGATCCAATCCTGAGAAGAGATATTAATGAATGATTGGGATCTGGTGCCTGAAAGAGCATTGTGCAGTTGAAGAGAAATGAAAGAGAGAGCATAAAGAAAGGCTTTCTATCACCAGTCTTTCTATACCCTTTATTTCTTGAAAGGTAATCATATCCTAAATACATATCCTAAATACAATAAGATCTTTCTATGAAAGACTGGCAAGTGAGTTTGTCTACAGAAAGCAAGATAATTTTCTAGTTTGTACATTTCATTTGCCCCTTCTGATGAAAACCCTAAAGGATGAATTTTAAGGAGAAAGAGAAGATAAACAAGAAGAGTTTTGAACTCAAGATGTAGCAGTGTACCACAAATACACATAAATTACACCTGTGCTATAGAGTGAGCAACCCAAATTCCAAAAAGAAAAATAAAACGACATGCATTGTTCCTAGATTCAGAGTGGTCAAAGCTTATGATTTATGGGGGGCAGGGATAACACTTAGATGATTTGGGTTATAAATTCTTCTGACCCCAGGGGATACAACAGTTCAGCAGTAAGAGAATAGCATCATCTTGGTGCATATCCAGGGGCAGAAGCTGATGCTTCCCAGGGACACAATGACCTAGACTGATACAAGCTGAATCTATCACTAGTTTAATATATGATTAAAAAGTTGAAACATCTTTTATGAAGCAAACTTGATCTTTTATTGAAAGAAATACATAAGTCTGTATAAGTCTGTTTATTCTTAAGCAATAGGATGGTCAAGGGAAAATATATTATATTATTTTACAAAGAAACAGAGTACTTTTCAATTTTTTTTTTTTTTTTTTTGAGATGGAGTCTTGCTCTGTCACCCAGGTGGGAGTGTAGCGGCATGATCTTGGCTCACTGCACCTCCTGGGTTCAAGTGATTCTCCTGCCTCAGCCTCCAGAGTAGCTGTGATTACAGGCACATGCCACCACACCTGTCTACTTTTTGTATTTTCAGTAGAGATGGGTTTTCATCATGTTGGTCAGGCTGGTCTTGAACTCCTGACCTCATGATCTGCCCCACCATCAGCCTCCCAAAGTGCTGGGATTACAGGCATGAGCCACCATACTCAGTCTCTATTTTTACCCTTTTAAATCAGCCAACCTCAAGCATCCTCCAATGCAAAATAGTCTCTTTAATAAGAAAGTGAAATACAGTCAGTCCCAAATACATTTCCCTGCCTATACCCCTCTTTTCCTGATTTTTATTAATTCCAAATAATAGATTATGTTTTCTAACCTATATTGCTCTTATTTTGGAAATGGACTCTTCTTCAGGGTATAATATCAAGTCAGATTTTCATGTGACTGAACGCTAAAATCAAAGTATATTTATAAGTCATAATCTAAGTGCAGCACTTTGTAGACTAAGTATTATTCTGGAATTCTTAAGAGATAGCATCTCTATGGTGTTCACCATTATTATTAAGCGGTATATGCTTTTGCTTTTCAATGTGGAGTTAGATAAAATCTCATTAGTATATTTCCCCCTCAGTGATTTTTATCTGCTTTTGTATTTGTGATGGTTGTTATTTTATTGTGTATGTGTGTTTAATGATTTAATGATAATCATTAATTGCATAATGACCCAAATCAACATCTCTAGACCTGTGCCCTCTTAATTTTAACACACATCTCAAACTGCTTCCTGGATTTTCTTTACATACATGTTTACCTAAAATCTAGCATGCTTAACACCAGTTTCACAGTCTATATCTCCATTCTACAAGAAAATTCCTTCTTTTAGTGGTTTTCCTTTTTGGTCAATGATATGCATAGCAATGATTGGCAGCAGAGTCAGAACTCCACATTAGCTAAATCAACATCTTCTATATGCAGCTTGAAAAATATTTGTCTTAGTCCACTCAGACTGCTATAATAAAATACCACAAATTGTATAGCTTATAAGGAAGAGAAATTTATTTCTTACAGTTCTAGAAAGTTGAAAGTCCAAGATCAAGTCAGATTCTGTGTCTGGTGAGGGCCTACTACCTGGCTAAGAGACGATGTCTCTGTCTGCGTCCTCACATGGTGGAAAGGGTGAGGGGTCTCTCCAGGGCTTCTTTTATAAGGTCACTAATCCTAATCAAGGGGATTTCGCCCTTATGACCTGGTCACCTTCCAAAGCCCCACCTCCTAATATCATCATATTAGGAATAAGGAGTTCAACTTAGAAATTCAGACCACAGCAGCCTTCACCATCGTTTCCTCCTTCCCCTTTCTTCTCATATCTGACTATCCTCTTGTGTTGGTTTTCTTTTCTTTCTTTCTTCTATTTTTCTTTTTGAGACGGAGTCTCGCTCTGTCACCCAGGCTGGAGTGCAGTGGCGTGATCTCGGCTCACTGCAAGCTCCCCCTCCTGGGTTCACACCATTCTCCTGCCTCAGCCTTCCGAGTAGCTGGGACTACAGGAACCCGCCACCTTGCCCGGCTAGTTTTTTGTATTTTTAGCAGAGATGGGGTTTCACTGTATTAGCCAGGATGGTCTCAATCTCCTGACCTCATGATCCACCCGCCTCAGCCTCCCAAAGTGCTGGGATTACAGATGTGAGCCACCACGCCCGGCTGGTTTTCTTTCTGTATATTCACCTGCCGCGTACAAAGGGAAGAAACGACAATGAACAACGAAAACTATGCCTTTGTATCCTTCTATGGGCAACCCAGTGCTTCATATCTCTGCCAGGGTCCTGAGAAAAGTTCTCATTCATTCTCTGGATTCCTATTACAGCACTGTTGTTAACACATTTACATATATGTTAATGTTTTACATCACTTTCTTTTACTGCCGTTTGGAATTTCAGCTTCTTTTTGCTTTAAAAATGAGATATCTTTGTATAAATCAACAATTATTTTTGGGGCACGTAACGCATGCCCCACACTATAATAGAAAAGGGTGCCTATCTCCAACAGAGGAGACTGAAAGGGCCTGCCTCTGGGAAATAAAGAGGAAAGGAAGGTTCCTGTGCTAGACACTGCAACACAGCAGATCCGTGTTTACCATATTCTTACAAAACATCAGTGGTAGATATTGAATGCATAACTAAGTACAGAAACCAATTGGATACAAAATAAAGCGATGTTTTGGTGAAACTGACAAAAAGACCATTCCTCCCTACTAAAATGGTTAAGTTTTCCTAGCAGGCAAATAAAATGACATTTAAAAAACTAAGAAGAAAACTCAAGGGGTTATGTATTAGAGTGCAGCTTTCAGTTCACATGGTTGAATACTAGAGGTGGGAGAAACTGTAAGAAAACACGAGTTAGTGAAGTCAGGCTCCTGTTTGCAATCCTAAATGGCAATCTTCAGGCCCTACCATAAACAATTACAGAGACTTTACCTGGACAGAGTTCGGGGGCAAAGCTGCCCTTCCTACCCCGATGTGGTGTACAGCCAGTGCACTGGGGTCTCCAAAGAGAGTTGCAATCAAGGACTCAGGTTCCCTGGCCAGTCATGCTCTTAATATATTCACATCACTAGCCCAGAGACCTCATTCCTAGGTCTCCTTGCCTGACGCCTTAGGCAGAGATTCTCAACAGGTGTCTCTACTAAGACCTCCTTACTGTAGTGGAGGGGGAACCTTGAAGACGCTTTTTCCCAATCAGTCTCAGTACCAAGTACTTTTCTACTCCTAGCCCTCCTCTGCCTTACTTGACTTCAGGGTCTACAAAACTGCTGGAATCTTTTGTTCAGTGCTCCCTCAACAGTGACACAACTCCCAAGTCTATACTGATACATCTGACCTTCAACAGATAAACAATTCCACAGAAGAAAGAGAGGAAAATGGAGCAGGATGAGTTGGCGCCTTCTCCTGTCTTACACTCTTTGTTATACCATGGCAATTAGTGATTATCTGCTTACCTCTTCCATTTTTGGCTTGAGAATCAGCTTCTCCCAATATCTGGCAGTTTAGTTTCCTTTCCCAGCTCAGGTGAGCCTCCAACAAAACAGCATTGTGTAGAGCCTATCAGGTGCCTTTCATGATCTAGTCTGTCCTCCTTTCTTTATAAGAACACCAATTTTTAATTGGATACATGACAACCCAACTGAAGGAGTGTATTTTCCAGCCTCTTTTATAGCTAGATGTGGTCATGTGACCAAGTTCTAATTGAAGTGAAAGTGTTATTCATATGTCCCTGATGGAAACTCTCTAAAAGTAAGAGCAAGTTCCCCCCGATCCTCTTCCTCCTTCCTGTGGCCTGGAATGCGGATAGATAAGACTCTAACAAACCATCTCGGACCATGAGGTGACCAGCAGCAGGATAGGAAGGTCTTAGGTCCCTGTACATTTTCTAGAACTACCAGATCATACGTGGACTTCCTAACGCTAAATGCTTTATGCGAGGGAGAAAAATTAGTTTGCTTTGTCACTTTTATTTTTGTTCTTGTGATAAGCAGCTAAAGCTGAATGCTAACTTATGTAGTCACCTCTAATTTTATTAAATAGTAGACTAAATAATCATAAATCTATGAGTAAGCTACATTTTATCTTCAATGGTGAGTTGACAGCAGCCAACATTAAGGTAAATGTACTAGTTGTAACTCAAACACACGTTTTATAATCTTACAACAAAATCTCTCATCAATTGGTTTGTTTGGAGAACAAACATTGTTTGGAGACTTGTACCCAGAAATAACAAAATGGCAAATACCATAGCCAGATCACAGTTACAATGTGTGAGGAACACAGAACACTGATCTGAGAGCCATAAATCCCTGTTTTGTATGCTTTAACACAAAGATCTTGGACCAAATATTGAACCGAACCTTACCTCCTCTAAAACTTAGGAATTATAATAAGAAAATTATTTAAAACATCAAATGCAATCTCTAGCACATTGAATGTATTCAATAAGTATTTTCTTCCCACATTTGGCATCAAAACAAGGGCACTGATTTGTCCTGCTTCAAACATGAGCTCGCCTTTAAACCAGGGACAGGAGCACCAGCAACTCTGGGAACAAGGCTCATTTGGTTGTGTGAAAAATAAAAAGGTACTATTCATGTGATTTAGTTTGGATATTTGTCCCTACCCAAATATCATGTTGAAATGTATTCCTGCATGTTGGAAGTGGGGCCTTATGGGAGGCGATGAAATTGTGGGGGCAGATTTCTGATGAATGGTTTAGCACCATCCAATTGGTGGTGTCCTCATGATAGTGAGTTCCTATCAGATCTGGTTATTTAAAAGTGTGTGGCACCATCCCCACCTCGCTCTTTCTCCTGCTTTTGCCATGTGAGACAGCTGCTCCCCCTTTGCCTTCTGCCATGGTTGAAAGTCTCCTGAGGCCTCCTCAGAAGCTGAGCAGATGCTGCTATGTTCCTGTACAGTCTGCAGAACCATGAGTCAATTAAATCTTTACAAATCACTCAGTCTTGGGTATTTCTTTATGAAAGAATGGCTTAATACACCACGGAACAGATAATTACAAGGAGGCACATACTCGGTGTAGATGTATTTTAAATGTTTCTCTTCCTCCAGAACACCACAGTTCACTTCTAGGTTGAGAGCTTGGAGGGGGGAACTCAGCCATATTTCACTCTTGTTCCTTATCCAATCTGTACAACCACAGGGTAGGCCAGGTCTTAGAATGATAGTAGTATAAAAACACACGAAAGGAGGACGGTACAATTTTCTATAGATAGTGAGGCTCTGAGCAGACAACAGTTTTCAGAGCTCCTACCACAAACATCACAGGCTGACCACAGGAGCAATGGCTGCTTGCAGAAGTAGAATTGGACTTCTAGAGTTAGAAGCAATAATGGAAGCTATACAAAAGTGGAAAATGAAGCACACTGTGTTCCCTGTAAGAAAGCAAAATGTGGATAAAGGCCTAGAGATATAAATGCACCTAAACATAACACAATAGAGGAGAACACATTTATAATTAAGAAGAAAATTGTATAAAGGAATAAAGGCTTTTAAAATAAATACTCAAGAGTTTTCACTCCCATTGTGTAATTGGAGCTGTGATTGATACTTCCAGATGAGAATATTTATCCAGTACTTTGTCAATGTTTGTTTTTCTATGAATTATTATAGGCTTGGACCTCTACTCTTGAACTTTTATTTTTATTGCTCAACTATAATTCCTATCCACAAACTAAAGAGCAGATTTTATATAATCAGAGTATATCTTTCAAGAAGAGAAATGAATATGTAATAAGAGAATTTCAAAAAAAATTTGAGCTTGGGTAAGAACCAGTAAAACACTCAGAACATTTCTTTGCTGCATGTGGTGATGTTTGAATTGGGGACCCCTATTGATAGAGAGATGATTGAAGTCTCACTGAATTCAGAAATGACCTGAAAAACTATATGTATCTTTTTCCTTTGAAAAGGATTTGGAATCTAATCTTTATATTCTAACTATAATTTTCAAGTAAGCTCTTTTAAGGACAATATAGTGACCCAGATTTTTTTTATAGATACGTCCTTCCCAGGTAGAATGATAATCTGACTTCTAGAGTTTCTTTAAAAATAGCAGCACCATTTTACCTGCTTTCAAAAAAATTCATTTTTTTTAAATTAAATCAAATGCGAGTAAAGGAATGTAAATCCAGGTCCTATTAATTATTCAGCCTTTAAAATCTTTTTTACCACTTTAGATTTAATGCTTTCTATAAATACAGTAGACTACTGACATTCACAGGTTTACATTTTATGATTTTGATAATTAGCAGTGACTGTGAATGTCTAGAACACATGTCATTTGTGATGTTTTTGAGCCATGCATTTGAGTTGCCTGCTGGGAGGTAAATGCTCAAGAATAAGTTACTGGCTGGTGCTTGAGCCCACTGATCACTCAGTAGCCATGTAACTCACAAACACCTGCGTGGCTCTAACACTGTCAGAAGTGCTGATATTCTGACACGTGTGGAGTGAACTGATGAGCTAATGCAGTGACTCTAAAGCTGAGGGTGCATCCAAACCACCAGGAGGATTTCTTTTTTTTTTTTTTTTTTTGAGACGGAGTCTTGCTCTGTCGCCCAGGCTGGAGTGCAGTGGCCAGATCTCAGCTCACTGCAAGCTCCGCCTCCTGGGTTCACGCCATTCTCCTGCCTCAGCCTCCCGAGTAGCTGGGACCACAGGCACCCGCCACCTCGCCCGGCTAATTTTTTGTATTTTAGTAGAGATGGGGTTTCACCGTGTTAGCCAGGATGGTCTCGATCTCCTGACCTTGTGATCCGCCCGTCTCGGCCTCCCAAAGTGCTGGGATTACAGGCTTGAGCCACCGTGCCCGGCCGAGGATTTCTTAAAACAGATGTCTGGGCCCCACCCCAGTACTTCTAGATATAAACAGAAAATTTACATTATTGTTTCTACCAAGTTTCAGGGTGATATGGATACTGCTGGTCTGGAGACCACACACTGAGAGCTAATGATATAAAAGATAATATCTATTTTGTCATTACCAAATGGATAAAATTAGATCAAAACTTCAAAATAGACTTGAAATTAAAATATTCAAAGTAAAATGTTCTAAACAAACAACAGCAGTTCTGCCAACAAAACATGTTATGGATCAAGCAATTACAAGAAATAGTCTGGGTCAGACTGATATTTTGCTTACAACAATGTCTATGCTGTTTGTCTACATATGCTGTTTGTCTACATATGAAAACACTTTTGTACAGATTGTTAAACAGCCACTTCACTGAGACAAGTGAGTCCTTTCCTTCCCAACTCACTCCCAGACTACCAAGCAACTCAGCACCCAGATGTTAATGCCGGGCACAGTTTGCAGCCTCCAGAACCTTACTGATTGATCACAGCCATTATTTTCTTTAAGACAGAGTCTCACTCTGTTGCCCAGGCTGGAGGTGTGATCTCGGCAGCTCACTGCAACCTCTGCCTCCCAGGTTCAAGCGATTCTCCTGCCTCGGCCTCCCGAGTAGCTGGGACTATAGGTGTGCACCACTATGCCCGGTTAATTTCTTTTCTTCTTCTTTTTTTCTTTGTATCTTTAGTAGAAACAGGGTTTCACCATGTTGGCCAGGCTGGTCTCAAACTCCTGAACTCAGGCAATCTGCCTGCGTTGGCCTCCCAAAGTGCTAGGATTACTGGCTTGAACCACCGCGCCTGGCCCCCACTGCCATTGGTTTTAAACAGCAAGCATGATAGGAACAAGAACCTCTCTTTGGCCCAAGACCTGTCAGACTCCTCCATCAGGAGGCAGGTGGAGAGACAGAATTAGGACTACATTTGATTAAAGAAAGGAATGGGCATGCTTGTGTGTGCACTTTCCAATAATGGCAGCTTTCTGCCATGGAGTGATTTCCAGGCACTATGCATTTTTGAAGTTTTCAAGACACTTGGCTTAGTTTATTTAGACTAGAAATAAATCCGAAAGGGAAGCTTCATCATTAATTGAAGTGCACCTGAGTCCAGAGTACTCCACCTTAAGCAAGCAGAAGTGGTGACAGCCAGATTAGGGTCCAGGGAATTGGGAAGCCTGCGTATCAGACTCAACTAGACAAACACGTCAATGACATTTTGAAAGTTGTCTCATATCAAAACATATGACATCAAAATAAATGCACAAGACTTTATCACCACCATATGTTTTCCTATAATCACTGGCTTTCAAGATGTTCAAAGACAGCGTTAATACAGATATGCAGGGGAATGTCTTAGTCAAATCTTTGACAAATTTTTTTTTTTTTTTTTTGCTTGTCCCTGTTGGCTAAGTTCTTCATGTGTAAACTACTCTAGTTTAAATTTAATCACTTTTCCCATTCAGTCTTTAGAGAAACAATTGGTGTACTTCATAAAAGCTCACTACCTTTGAAGCTAATGATCTAAAATCCTTATCCCCTTCTTTTTCTGTTCTCACTCATTTATTCAACTCTTTTAGCACCTATACCAGGCACCTGACTAGATACCAAGGCTGCAATATGAACAAAATGTAATTTTTGTCCTCATGACACAAATAATATGAGGGGAAAATACAGGTTTCCAGGAGAAGGTATAAGAGTGGATCACACTTGAACCATGGAATAATATAGGGAGAAGAAAAGCAGGAAAGAAGAACTTAACATGGGAAACTGCTTTGCATGGTGGAGGAAGAGGGGGCTGTGTGGCTGGAACAGAGTGAGTAAGGAGGAGGGAAGGACATAGAAGGCATCACACTAGTAACCTTGTCAAAGATTTAAAGTTTACCTTAAGAAAAATAGAAAAGATTTGAAGGGTTACAAGTTAGGTGTGGTATGAGCAGATGTGATTTTTAAGATCTATTTGGCTATGGTGTAGAGAATGGATTGGAGAGGACTAACATGGGAGGCACCAAACTATTTCCATATTTCAGGCCAGACATGATGGTGGTTTGCATTAAAATGATGATAGTGAACATGAAAAAATGGGGGCAGATGCGATATCCATTCAGAATGTGAATCATCATGATAATTTGGTGGTGAAGTGAAGATGAGAGATTGAGATAGAGGGGGATTATCAAGCATATGAATGGTGGTTTACATTCTCCAAGTACAAGGACAAGGAAGGTTATGAGTCCATTTTCAGTTTGAGATTCCTCTGGTCATCTAAAAGAAGATATCACAGAAATTCAGGTCTTTCTCTCTATAAGTCTGAAGTTCAGAAAAATTGACACAACTTTTAATCATGTTCATCATTAATATTTGTAAAGGCAACATAGTACAATTGTTATATTAGGCTTTGAAATCAAAGGCCAGAGTAGGGGAGGACCAAAAAGACAATAAATCCCTCAAGAAAGGCTGAGCTTTTGAGCTACCCCTGAGACTGTTTTTTTTTTTTTTTTTTTTTTTTAATGGTTTTCTGGTTCCAATCCATGAATATTCACATAATAAACTGATCTTATAGTTGTTGCGGTCTTTATCTTGAAACCGAAAGAAATAAACATAATAGATTTCCATTTGGCTCTGCCCAGATGACTAACCAGAGACTAGATAAGGATACTAAACTGAAAGGAATCAGTAATCAAAACAAATAGCAGCTAAGTTTTACTCTGAAGAGCTCCTTATATATGATATTTTGTTTTTTTAATCTAATTTTGTGGTACCCTAGTGTCTCATGTGTCCATGTGAAAAGACCACCAAACAGGCTTTGTGTGAGCAACAAGGCTGTTTATTTCACCTGGGTGCAGGTGGGCTGAGTCCGAAAAGAGAGTCAACAAAGGGTGGTGGATTATTATTAGTTCTTACAGGTTGTGGGATGGGCAGTGGAGTCAGGAGCAATGCTTTTTGGGCAGAGGGTGAATCTCACAAAGTACATTCTCAAGGGTGGGGAGAATTTCAAAGAACCTTCTTAATGGTGGGGGAGATTACAAAGTACCTTGATCAGTTAGGGTGGGGCAGAAACAAATTACAATGGTTGAATGTCACCAGTTAAGGCTATTTTCACTTCTTTTGTGGATCCTTCAGTTACTTCAGGTGATCTGGATGTATACGTGGAGGTCACAAGGGATATGATGGCTTAGCTTGGGCTCAGAGGTCTGACACTCCCGTCTTCTTGCATTAATAAGAAAAGCAAAACAAAATAGTGAAGTGTTGGGGTGGCGAAAATTTTTGGGGGTGGTATGGAGAGAAAATGGGTGATGTTTCTCAGGGCTGCTTCGAGCAGGATTGGGGTGGCGTGGGAACCTACAGTGGGAGAGATTCAACTGAAGAAAGATTTTGGGGTAAGGGGTGATATTGTGGGGTTGTTAGAAGGAGCATTTGTCATATAGAATTATTGGTGATGGCCTGGATACGGCTTTGGGTGAATTGAGAAATTAAACGGAAGACACAAGGTCCAAATAAGAGAAGGAGAAAAACAGGTATTAAAGGACTAAGAATTGGGAGGACCTAGGACATCCAATTAGAGAGTGTCCAAGGGGTCCAAGGGGGTTTAGCATAATTACTTGCTCAGTTGGCAAGCTTTTAGGCTCTATCTTTGAGGTTTTTTTTTTTTTAATGTCGTCATATATCAGGCCAGATTGATTTAGGGAAAACAGCACTTTTCATTTAAAATATACAGAGTTCCCTCCCATCGCCTTTTTTTTAGTAGTAAGTCGAGGCCTCAGTAATTTTGGAGGAAAGAGAAATACAAAGCCAGCAACTGTTTGTTAAAGAAGGATGAGAAATGGCTAGGAGAGAATGACTGGGATTTGATAGTGTGGTGGAGATGGCTGGGGAGAGGTAGAGGGTGGCATAAGAATGGGAACGAGAATAAGAGTAAGTTTAAAAGTAAAGAATAGGACTTCATCAGGGTGAAAGCATTGGAGTGTACTTTGTCACTGAAGATCTTCTATCCACTTAAAGAGAGACTTAAAGGTGGCAGTCTGAGGTAAAACCAGGCACCACTAAATACCAAGAGCCTGAGAAGCTGCTTGGGTGATTTGACTATTAAAGACCTGTCCGTTATCGGACTGTATAGAGGTGGAGGGGCAAAACCGAGGAATTATGTCTGACAGAAGGGAAGAAATGACTGCAGTGGCCTTCTCAGACCTTGTGGGAAAGGCATCTCCCTATTCAGTGAAGTGTGTACCCAGACCAAGAGATATTTTCTTTGGTCTAAGAACTATTTGCCTTGTGTGGGAAGAGATTGACAGGTGGAAGTTTCAGTAGGGGAGTAGGTGGGAGTGACCAGATGAGAAGCAGAAAAACTGACCATGAGGGATGGAAGTTGGAAGCTGCTTTTTTAGCTACTTTATCAGCATAAGCATTGCCCTGAGCTATGGGATCTGATGCCTTTTGATGGCCCTTGCAGTGAATGACTCCAGCTTCCTTTGGAAGTAAAGGGCCTTGAGGAGAGTTTTTATTAAAGAGGCACTAATGATGGAGGACCCTTATGTATTGAGGAAACGTCTTTCTGCCTATGTAACAGCATGGTGGTGCAGGATATGGAAGGCAGGTCTGACACTTAGTTAATGATTTCTATTGATTAATCCTATGAAATGTAATTCTGATTTTAGCAACAATCAGCTCTATAACAATGTCATATCCTAATGTGTTTTCTCAGAAGGTGTTGTCAGCAAAGCCAGTGAGTCCTATCTACAAAACCCATATTTTTATGGCAGTTTGAAGCTATCAGTAAAATACTCAGAATATCAACCAAGCACCAGAGAGAATCCATTTCATGCTAAGAAAATTGTTACTTTTAAAATATTTGTATATGGGCCTTGCTTTTCCCTTTACTAGTTTCGGAGATATTCCCTACTTTTCCCTGTACTAGCTTGGGAGATATCCTTTCCTACAGCTAAGGGAAGTATAGCTTCATAGCAAAGTCATATTTGGAAAAGAGTATTTTAATGTAAATTGCTAAACTGGCCATGATTAACAAAACATGTTTCTATAATATGGAGGATAATACTCTTTATATTTTAAGCCCTGATTGGAAGAACTCATTCTGCCTTATCACTTATAAGACTTACACTTAATAGAGAACTTACCATATGTATTTGTTTGTTCTCACACTGCTAATAAAGACATACTCAAGACTGGATAATTTATAAAGGAAAGAGGTTTAATTGACTGACAGTTCAGCATGGCTGGGAAGGTCTCAGGAAACTTACAATCATGGCAGAAGGGGAAGCAAACATGTCCTTCATCACATGGTGTCAGGAAGGAGAAGTGCCAAGCAAAAGGGAGAAAAGCCCCTTATAAAACCATCAGATCTTGTGAGAACTCTCTCACTATTGTCCATACTACTATGGACACTCACTGTCATGAGAACAGCAACATGGGGATAACCACCCGATAATTCAATTACCTCCCACTGGGTCCCCCCCATGACATGTGAAGATTATGAGACCTATAATTGAAGAGGAGATTTGGATGGAGACACAGCCATACCATATCATTCAACCCCTAGCCCCTCCCAAATCTCATGTCCTCACATTTTAAGACCCAATAATGCCTTCCCAACAGACTCCTAAAGTCTTATCTCATTCCAGCACTAGCTCAAAAGTTCAAGTTCAAGGTCTTCTATGAGACAAAGCAAGTCTCTTCCACCTATGAGCCTGCCAAATCAAAAGCAAGTTATTTACTTCTTAGATACAATGGGGGTACAGGCATTGGGTAAATACATCCATTCTTAATGGGAGAAATTGGCTAAAACAAAGGAGCCTCAGGCCCCATGCAAGTACAAAATCCAATAGGGCAGTCATTAAACCTTAAAGTTCCAAAATGATCTCCTTTGACTCCATGTGTCACATCCAGGTCAGTCTGATGCAAGAGGTGGGCTCCGATGGCCTTGGGCAGCTCTGTCCCTGTGGCTTGGCAGGGTACAACCCCTCCTGGCTGCTTTCACAGCTGATGTTGAATGTCTGTGACTTTTCTGGGTATACAGTGCAAGCTATCAGTGGATCTACCATTCTTGGATCTGAAGGACAGTGGTCCTCTTCTCACAGCTCCACTAGGCAGTGCCCCAGTGGGGACTCCATTTGGAGGCTCTGGCCCCATGTTTACCTTCTGCACTGCCCTAGCAGAGGTTCTCCATGAGGGCTCTTCCTCTGTAGCAAATTGTTGGACCTCCAAGCATTTCCATACATCCTCTGAAATCTAGGCAGATATTCCCAAACCTCAATTATTGACTTCTGTGCACCTGCAGGCTCAACACCATGTGGTAGTGGCCAAGGCTTGGGGATTTCACCCTCTGAAGCTATAGCCTGAACTGTACCTTGTCCCTTTTTAGCCGTGGCTGGAGCAGCTAGGATGCAGGACACCAAGACACTACGCTGCACACAGCAGCGGGAGCCCTGGGTCCAGCCCATGAAACTGTTTCTTCCTCCTAGACCTCCAGGTCTGTGATGGCAGGGGCTGCTGTGAAGCTCTCTGACATGTCCTGGAGACATTTTCCCCATTGGCTTGGCAATTAACATTGGGCTCCTCATTACATATGTAAATTTCTGCAGTGGGCTTGAATTTCTCCCCAGAAAATGCGTTTTTCTTTTCTATCACGTTGTCAGGCTACAAATTTTCCAAACTTTTATGCTCTACTTTCTCTTGAACACCTTGCTGCTTAGAAATTTTTTCCTCTACATACCCCAAATCATCTCTCTCAAGTTCAAAGTTCCACAGATTTCTAGAGCAGGGGCAAAAAGGCATCAGTCTCTTTGCATAGAAAGAGTGACCTTTAATCCAGTTCCCAACAAGTTTCTTATCTACATCTGAGACATCTAAGCCTGGACTGTATTGTCCATACTACTATTAGCATTTTGGTCAAAGCTATTCAACAAGTCTCTAGGAAGTTCCAAACTTTCCACATCTTCCTGTCTTCTGAGACCCCCAAGTCTTTAGCAAGTTCGAAACTCTCCCACATTTTCCAATCTTTTTCGAAGTCCTCCAAACTCTTCCAAACTCTGCCTATTTCCAATTCCAAAGTCACTTCCAGATTTTCAGGTATCTTTACAGCAGCATCCCACTACCTGGTTTACTGTATTAAATCCATTCTCACACTGATAATAAAAACATACCTGAGACTGGGTAATTTATAAACGAAATTGTAAAAGGTTTAATTGGCTCACAGTTCACATGGCTAGGGAGGCCTCAGGAAACTTACAATAATTGTAGAAGGGGAAGGAAACACATCCTTCTTCACATAGTGGCAGGAAGGTGAAATGCTGAGCAAAAGGAGAAAAAGCCCCTTATAAAACCTTCAGGTCTCATGAGAATTCACTCACTACCACCAGAACAGCAGCATGGAAGTAATTGCCCCCATGATTCAATTACCTCCCTTGGGGTCCCTCCCATGACACATGGGGATTATGGAAACTACAATTCAAGATGAGATTTGGTTAGGGACACAGCTAAATCATATCATCATATATAGTCAGCCCTCCATATTCATGGGTTTTGCATCTATGGGTTCAACCAACAGTGGATTTAAAATATTCAAGAAAAAACTTGTGTCTGTATTAAACATGTACAGACTTTTTATTTCTTGTCATTTTCCCCTAAACAATACAGTATAACAACTCTTTGCATAGTATTACATCATATTAGGTATTATAAGTAATCTAGTGATGATTTAAAATATATGGAATGTTGTACATAGGTTATATGCAAATACTACATCATTTTATAGCAGGGATTGGAGCATCAATGGATTTTGTTATATGAAGGATACTCTGCAACTAATACCCTGAGGATACTGAGAGACAACCGTACTTACTTTACGTTATGATAAATAATTTGCAGTGCATTGTAACTTAATCCTCAGCCACTTTAAGAAGCAGGTGCTATATATATATATATACACACACACTTTTATATTATAAATATATAAGCATATTTATATTAGACACATATAATATATATTTATTTTAATAGTCAAAAATTGAAGGTTAGTTTATCCTAAAGTGTAATGGCCAAAGTCATCCAGTTGGTAAGCAGCATTTCGGAGACTTGAACCCTAGAAGGTATGAACCCCAATCTGAACCCTTGATCACCAAAAAATTAATACTTTCTGAATCCTTCTTATCTTTGTAAGATTTCACAATGTTCACGGCATAGTTTAGCCTCAATTAAACTAAAGATTTGAATTAAGAACCCAAACCTCAAAGGTCACCTTCAAAAAAAGCTTTCATGTATGATCTTTAGTATTTGGGAGACAAGTAGCTTGGTCTCCAACACAGAATCCCTTTTTCAGACTGCATACAACTACTGAGAATTACAGCACCTTGTTCAGCAGCAGCATCTACTTGCAGTGAAATACTTGTCTTTAAAAATGATCAGTTCTCCCAGGTATCCAGTTCATTTTCCAACTGTAAATTATTTAGAAAAGCCATTACCTATGCAGTTCTAATAAATCCTATGGACTATTTCTCATGATATCGTATTTGTATGAGAATGTGGAAATCTCCATCTTCTTCCTCTTTGAGCCAAAATAAAATACAGCAAAGCTACTGAAAACTTATATTAAAGCACTGGAATTACGTTTCCAAAAATAATTTAAAAATATTCAAATAGAGTCTCTTTGTATGTGAGTGAAACTGATTAACAGCCTAACTTATATTTGTGGGCCAATAGAAATGTCAAACCGATGGCATAAAAGGTTACACAGTAGTTGTCTACTTATTTTCACGTGAAAATCATACCAATTACTGTGTGTATATTGTTTTAATGCACATCTCTTTCTTAATGAGTTCTGAGTAATAAAAAGAGAATTATACTAGAAATTTCATATGGAATTATGTAATGCAATGAACAGGGCTTGGATAAGATTTCTCTTCTATTGAGGAGACGAAGTGTGTAATTTACTGTAAACCTGGATATTAACAGCTCCTATATCTGGAATGAACAGCCTTAGCTATAAATGAAAATTTCATAGAAAGATAGTCTAGTTTAAAAAGTTGTTCTAAGAAGAAGTTGGGAGAAGGGACAATAATATTTTTACTCTGATTTGTGCTTTACCATATGTGGGTATGCTAAGGATGGTTGAAATTTTTTAAAATATGAAACAGTGGAGATACACCTAAAGAGCATCACTCATTTTCCGTCATACACAGGAATTTCAGCTTCTTCCTGGGAGTCCCTCTCCCCCTTTGTCTTAATCAAGATCCTTATGTTTCAAAGCAGGCATGCCGAAATAACTCAAAAGTCCTTCTTTACAATACCCAAGAGAATATTGTCCAGCTCAGTTTTAAAGAGCCTCAAAAGTCCATTCTAGGGACTTAGTTTAACAAGTCTTTATTATTTACAGCCTTTAGATATCAGGGAGTTTGACAAGTGAAGACTGTTAAGAAGGAAACCATTTCTCAGATAAATTAGCCAGTGAATCTCAAATATCAGTTCCTGTGAAGACACCCTGCTATTCTATCTTGCAGTTCTTTCTAATAAGAAATCAGTTGATTACTTCATTGAAATGAAAACTTATTTTCAAAATTTTGAGATTCCCTGAGAGTGCTGTCCTCACTTATTTGTGCAAATAAACTCTATGCATTAGTCTGTTATATTCATTTTCCTACATTCTATTCTATACTAACATCCTCAGAAACAAAGGGGACTTCAACACTTGAACAGCACTTGGGAGGCTTAAGTAAGTATATACTCTAGAACTTAAAAACTAAAGGTCCTTTCAGTTTGCTTCCAAGATCAACTGATTGGCCTCACTTTCCTCATGATTAACTTTAGGATGGTATGGCTCTTCCTTTCCCTTCTAAAATAATTCAGGCCCAAAGTGATCAGGTAGAGGTGAGCAAGGTTGGGGTCAGAAGTGTAGCAGGCACTGTGGTGACCAGAGAAAAACGAGGAAGATGTCTTTACCCTCCTCAAGAATAAGTGGTGTGGTGAAGGAGGTATCCTGGCATGGGGTGTCAGAGCTCAAGCAGGATGCAGAGGGCTACCCAGGGTGGGATGGTAGAGCCCAAGAAGTGTGTCCATGTGGGAGATGATCTTTCACAGGGTATCTGAGTCTAGGCAATGTGAAGGTGTGTGACTCTGTCACTTTATGTTATCTGACAGATGAGTCTTTATTGAGTTCTTAGATTTTACTTAGACCTGGTGCATAATTATGCATCATAATTTCAAGTGCATAAATTAAAGGGCCAGTTTACCTACCTGAAGACTAGGAGTCATGAACCTAGGAAGGGTAATACATGGGATAAATTTGACTCATTGACAACAGTGGCAGCAGACCATCTTTATTCTCCATAAATCATAGGGGAGTAAATTACTGTGTCTTATGGGGCTAGCTCAGGAAGAGCAAGAATGGGAATTACAATAAGATGAACCAAAAGATTATTATGTGGTGAGCTCTGATAAATTCTTCATATATTTTGTCTCAAGTCTCACAGCAACCAGTTGTGGCTACTAGTAATATGGATATTATAAGACCATTTTGCAAATGAACACTGCAAAGCTTAGAGTTAAATATACTACTTGATGGGGCCTTGGGCAAGTATATTATAAGATTAAAGATCTTTGATTTTGAGTCCAAGTTTTCATCCTTTATATTCCCCCCGCAAATGAAATAAAAGCAGTCTCCCAGGTATGCTAGCCTCACTGATGTTGCATTACTCCCAAAGTTTAATGAGTATGTTATAAGGCATACTGTCTTATTAGTAAAAATTAGCATTCTATATTCTTAAAAAATCATGAAATGAAATGTTTATGGCTGAAAGATAATTAAATGTTTTCTAAGGTAATGAGTTACTACTTTTATCCCATTGATGACAATTTATACATTTTATATGTAAGGTGAGTTTAATTGTTCTTTCTGTTGTTGTTTCTGCTGACTTTCATTATGGTGTCTTGTTTCCTTATGTGTCTATTGATTTTTAACTGTCTGCTTCCCATTTTGCCTGTAAAGTTACATATGGAGTTACTTTGAGGCACTGGAGGAAAGAGGATTCCTCCTGGGGGGATCTGCCATCTAGTTTTGGCAGAAGTCTTACATGTAGAGGAAAAACTTAACAACACTTACATGTAGAGGAACATCGGAAACACTTAAATCTAAATTCATGGCCTTAGGTGTTACTGACCACAGAGTGTGAATTTATGTGAGAAGCCGCACATATGGCAACTTGTGTGGTTATTTATTTTCAGGGAAGGTATTTTACTCCTCTAGTCAGTACCAAGTTTGGAGATAGGCAATTTCCCTATTTTCACTCAGGTACACAGTTATTCCTAATTCACAGTTTAATGGAGAGCACAGCATTTTTGAGTCCCCGCTGTTAAGAAAAGAGGAACTCTGCTTTGACTTTCCCACTTTGATTTGGCCTGAGGATTTTTTTTTCTGTCCCAGCACCCACCCCAGTCCCATGAAATGTCAACAAATGATACTCAGTAAAACTAGGATTCTCATGTGCCCTCAAGATAAAAGCTGACATTCAGTGTTCCTATTATTCTCAACTTCTTGCTTTCACTCAGCTCTTGGCCTAAGTTTGGTACTTTCTTGTTAGACTAATTGTTTTTAGCAGAAGGGTTGGTCATAACTGCTTGATATAGTTTGGCCGTGTCCCCACCCAAATCTCATCTTGAATCATAGCTCCCATAATCCCCACATGTTGTGGGAGGAACCTGGTGGGAGGTAATTGAATCATGGGGGTAGGCCTTTCCCATGCTCTTCTCATAGTAGTGAATAAGTCTCATGAGATCTGATGGTTTTATAAAGGGGAGTTCCCCTGCACATGCTCTCTTCCTGCCACCATGTGAGATGTCCCTTTCTTGTCTTCTGCCATATTTGTGAGGTCTCCTCAGCCATGTGGAACTGTGAGTCCATTAAACCTACTTTCTTTATAAATTACCCAGCGCAGGGTATGTCTTTATTACTGTGAGAACAGTATCAATGGTCTACTGCCATGTATTAAATTTTTCTTTATAATTCCAGTGCAGTAATGTTCTTTTAATTGTGAGAACAGACTGGAATCATGGTTCTTCTGCCGCAGTTGCTCTAGAAATGGAACCCACAAGGTAAGTTGAACACTATTTTTTCAGTTATTTCAACTTTTGAGTTTGGTGATATGCATTGCTAATTAATTTGAGGAAAAACCTATTACAGATGAAATGGATTATCCTGCCATTTTAAGCTTAAAAAAGAAATTTAACGTATTAAACTCTTCCCCCTTCTTAATGTATTTCTTCATTTTATTGAATGAATATCAATAATTCTCTCCTAATATTTTGAAGAGATCATGATTTATTGACAGGCCCACATGGAAACTTACATTTTATGCTAGTTTTGATATTAAAAGCTCTCTAAACTTGGAATGTCACATAATCCAACTGGATTACACTTACAAGAAAGTAGTAACCTCAAAAAAGAAGGTTTTGTGTTTCTTATAACTACTTAATCATGGACAGGAACAATACTTGGATGTAAATATTAGCCACGAAGAGTCAGTTCCAGGACTAAAATCTCATTTGTAACCACAAGATCCCTGAGTGTGTTGATTTTAAATCAATGCATCACTTCGTGACAGATACTCCCCTACTTATAATTCTGGTGTCATTTGGTCTCGTAAGACCTGATCTAAAGTTGGTGATGCTTATTACATTAAAACTTTCCAATGCCACTTGGAAAAAATTAAACTATGTTAGTTAATTAAAATATGCACTATTTAATATGGTGCTTCAAATTATCACAGATACTTGACAGGTACATGGGTTGAACAACTTGTCTTTTGAAATTCAGTGAGTGAAGCTGCTGCTATTTTTTTAGTTTTGTGCATAATTTTGCACTTCATAAAGAAAATACATTGGAAAGTAACATGAGTGACTCCACAGTTTATTTTTACTTTTACTTGTTTTGCATAAAATATAGGTTTTTAATTAATAATCAAATCTTCCTGTTTCCATCCTGATAAAAGCATGAAACAAATTGTCTCTTGTTCGGTTAAGTCCTGATAAAGACTGGAAGGCAAATGCACAAATCTTTGATTACGAATTTTACAAAAATGTTGAAGTGGTTCAGTTAAGAGGCTCCATTGATTGGTTTTGTGATGAAACTCACATATTAAACAATCACATAAAAATTTGCTTGAAAATAATGATGTTGACTGGCACAATGTCTGGCATACAATAATAGCACTAGTATTTAATCAAGCATGTATTGAATAGATTACTAAATGAATAAACTATATAATGGATTTATGATTTTAAAATGTCCAATAAATTTCTAATAGCACATTATCCTTAATCCTATTAAATCATCAAACAGCTGATTTAGCTCAGAGCTTTTAGACTCAAGAGGATCCCTATGCCCTTGGAAATTGTGTACCAAATTAAATGACTTAAATGTACTTCTCCCTCCAGGGGAAAAATCATTGCTTCCATAAGATCCTTAAAGAAGAATAAAGGTTAAATTATACCACTATCTTAAGCAAAACTTGATTAATTATTTTAGATCAAGCTATTTCTCTAAGCAGTATGTTGGTCTTTTCCTATAACAATAAGAAAAGCATATCCTGACAAAGACAAGTCTCAGGATCTCAAAGGAACAAAAGTCTTATTATCTCAACCATTGCACTTCCTGACATAACAAAACCTCACAGGCGTGTAAACTCCAGAAGGCTAGAACCTTCTTCTGTCTGTTTACTGGCTGTAATTCCCAGCATCCAGTGTGACACCTGGCATATAGAAGGTGGTCAACATTTGCTGAGTAAATGAGTTAAAATTAAAATGAACGTTGCCGTTTTACAAAATCAAGAGTTAGATTTCTTGGTTATATTTCAACAACTCAGTGATCTATCATCATAGATACTTAATAAATCCTAGGTAGAGAATACCAATTCAATCTCCTCAAAAATACAATGTTATATAAATTTTAAATTTTATATTAGAATCATTTTACATGCATAGATTTGTAGAAATGTCCATAATGATTACATTCAAAAACATCCAAAGCTATATATATATTTTTGAGACGGAGTCTCACTCTGTTGCCCAGGCTGGAGTGCAGTGGCAGGATCTCAGCTCACCACAACCTCCACCTCCCAGGTTTAAGCAATTTTCTTGCCTCAGCTTCCCGAGTAGCTGGGACTACAGGTGCACACCACCACACCTGGCTAATTTTTGTATTTTTAGTAGAGACGAGGTTTTGCTATGTCGGCCAGGCTGGTCTTGAACTTCTGTCCTCGTGATCTGCCCACCTCAGCCTCCCAAAGTGCTGGGATTACAGGTGTGAGCCACCACGCCTGGCCCAAAAGATATTTTTTTTTTCTTTTTTTTTTTGAGACAGAGTCTCACTCTGTTGCCCAGGCTGGAGTGCAGTGGTGTGATCTTGGCTCACCAAAACCTCCACCTCCTGAGTTCGAGTGATTCTCTTGCCTCAACCTCCCGAGTAGCTGGGATTACAGGAGCACACCACTACACCTGGCTAATTTTTGTATTTTTAGTAGAGACAGGGTTTCACCATGTTGGTCAGGTTGGTTTCAAACTCCCGACCTCCTGATCTGCCTACCTTGGCCTCCCAAAGTGCTGGGATTATAGGCCTGAGCCACTGCGCCCAGTCCTAAAGCTATTTTTTCAATAAACTATTATAATTTTTAAAATTCTTACTGGTATATAGTAAAGTATGAAGAACTTTGACTAAGCAACTCCCTATTTATAACTTCTTTGATACGTTCAAGTTGGAAATCAAAATCTGAATAATATTCTGATTTGCTCTGTTGAATAGTTTCATACATACAAAGTAAAGCTAAAAGAGTTACATATTTATTTTATTCATCCATTAAAAACTTAGTGTGTGCTATGAATACAACATGTTAGTGAGGATGATAGAAACCGATGGACCTTACATCAAGCAGCAAACAACGAAGAAGTCCTGGCTTTTGATTTTGTTTTTTATACTAAGAAAATTAAATCAAAATTATTAGGTATTTAAACAGAAAAAAAAAAAAATCAAGAATTAACAATGAGCAGCCAGGCTTGGTGGCTCATACCTGTAATCCCAGCACTTTGGGAGGCCGAGGCAGGTGGATCACAAGGTCAGGAGTTCAAGACCAACCTGGCCAAGGTGGTGAAACCCTGTCTCTACTAAAAATACAAAAATTAGCTGGATGTGGTGGCAGGCGCCTATAATCCCAGCTACTTGGAAGTTTGAGGCAGAGAACTGCTTGAACTCGGGAGTTAGAGGTTGCAGTGAGCTGAGATCCTGCCACTGCCTCTAGCTTGGGCGACAGAGAGACTCCGTCTCAAAAAAAAAAAAAAGAATTAACAAGCAACACATTATTCATTAATCCATATTTACATACTAATGCAAATTTAAACTTAGAAGGGCACGTAGGATGATCTAATCCAACATTCATTTGACAGATGGGAAACCTAAGACCAAAGCCATGAACTGCCTTGTCCAAGATAAAAGATGTAAGGCATGAAACCATAAGCCAGGACAGACATACGTGTTTTCTGACAGGGACCTCAGAGAATACTTCCCTATAAAAGGAGAATTCACTTGTTCCCCTTTATAGTTAAGTATTAGTTATATTAATTCATTAGTTATATTTAAATTCCCATATAAAGAAAAAGACATAATGTGCTAAAAACTTCAGAGTAGTCAACTAAAATGTAAGATGTAGGCCTTATATGTACTGATATCGGATGAATTTTAATAAACTGGGATGCTAGTGGTTCTAAGTGTTTATTAAGGAAATCCCTTAATAAAAGACAAACTGGAAAAATGGCTAGTTGGCTAAAAGGTTGATGGAAATATTTTGGTGCAACCATTTTGGAGGGTAATTTGGCAATACCTAGAAGTGTTAAATATATCTATTTTTCAAACTTATAACCTCATTTCTAGAACACCAACCTACAGACATGCACACAAATGGACCAGAATACTTATAAAAATGGTGCTTGTAAGTGGGAGAAGAAAAGGCAAATGACTAGCTTTACTAGATTTTTAGGATTACAGAGAAGTAACAATTTGTACATTTTCTATGAATTCCCAACACCACGGATGGGTCTGATATATAGGGGTGCACAATAACATTTGGTTTAATTATTCAAAAGCACAGCAACAGATGTGTGCACACAGAACTTCAGTAACTGTTCTTGACAATTCATTCTAGCCTAAGGGTACCTACTTAAAACTACTGGGAAGTACTACACTGTAATGTCTGAGGGCAGACATTTGTGATGGGCATCAAAAGTCTAGATAAATCTAGATACAGGTTGAGTATTCCTTTCTTAGATTCTTGGGACCAGAAGTGTTCTGGATTTTTTTTTCCAGATTTTGGAATATTTGCATATATACAATGAGGTATCTTGGGGATGGTGCTCAAGTCAAAACATGAAATTCATATGTGTTTTATATATTCCTTATACACATGATCTGGAGGTAATTTTATACAACACTTTAAATAATTTTTGCATGAAACAAAGTTTGTGGCAAGTACCTGTATGAGGAATTTTCTACTTGTGGTAGGCACTTGAAAAGTTTTGGATTTTGGAACATTTTGGATTTCAGATTTTTGGATTAGGGATGCTCAAACTGTACTTACCTAGGCTGTAACACTCAACCATTCATGACCTGCTTTTCTTTTGTTTCTTTTTGTAAAGGAGAGATAACATAACCAAACTTACTAGACTCTTTTAAGCTATTATTCTAACATCAGAAATAGAGAATGGTCATCTCCATAATTATCTATATATGCACACAAGAGTCACAAACTCAATCCAAGCATCATTATTCTTGTCTGTCAAGTGGATAAACTATGGCTACAATTTGTCAGGCTACAATGGAGTTCAAGAGAAATATTGCCTGGGTTAGTTCTTTGTGTTTCACATTTTTATAGGGTGGTATTATTTAATAACTACATTTTAACAGAAATCTTGGAAATTTTTAATTGAAGTACATAAGTGATGAATTTGTAGTGGGTTGTGACAGGGCTATTGAAGGACATAGTCTTTAGTAATAACCAATCTATTTAATAGAAAATACTAAGATGTCACACATCTACTGTGGAGCAATTCCAAAACTAAAATAATACATAGAATAAAAAGTCAAAATTCCTTCATTCCCTCCTTAAGTATAGCATTTATTACATTTGGTATATTTTTGAGTCGTATATAAACATTGACTAGTATTGACTAAATGAATAAGCTAAATTGACTAATATTGGGGTTTAATATGTTAAAGGAGGCAATAGTTCACATTTTGTTTTGCAAATTGAACCTTCTATAGCCCCTCAAATGATGTGATAAACATCTTGGTTTTCACAAGCTATATTTGTTGACTTGTGTATATTCTTTTAATTATATAGTCTAAAATGAGAAACAAGCTTAAATTTATGTAGATCAGCAATCATCATTTTTTTCTGTAAAGGGCAAGAAAATACATATTTTTGACTTTGAGGGTCATATGGTCTCTGTTGTAACTAATCAACTCTGTCACTGTAGTACAAAAACAACTATAAACAATACATAAACAAATGGGCATGGGTGTGTTTCAATAAACCTTTATTTACACAAAACAAGCTGTGGGCCAGACTCCCTGAAGGCTACAGTTTTCTGAGCCTTGCTCTAGATCACTGGTTAGCATCCAGTGCTAGTGCCATAGTTCTGTAAGCCAGACGGTATTTATATAGATTTTATAACCTTATGCAAACTCATGCAAATGGGAGATTTTATGCACAACCTTTCATTTTTAAAGGCACACAATTGTCAAACGATGAGTTAACCACTGTTGTAGGGCAAATGAAAGGCATCTTGAATACAACTGGTCCCTGTGGATAGAATTCTATTAGAGTGTTACTTTATAAAGAGAAAATAGCACATTAGTTACTCTTCATTAAATGAAAAAACAAAAGCTGCTCAGGAAATATTAAAAGCATGGAGAGATTAAGTGAAAAGAAAAATAGATGAGCTATGGCTGCACAAAGAACCATTTCAGTGCATTTTATTGATCATTAACCTTTTGCTTTAGGAGGCATTTGAAAACAACAGAGAAGCATGTTATTGGCTTGGCATGAAACCTCTAATGATGCATGACAATATATGCTCAAAAATGTCAAAGGGCACCAGCGAAATCACATATTGACAGATAAAATGTTTTTGATATTGTGTAATACAGAAGCAAAAGGGCAATAAGCTATGCCTTCTGCTTGCTGGCTTGTGGAAATTTTGCAGTATTTAGTAAAGTTAAAACTGAATGTGACTCAATATAATGCTGGACTTCTCCTTTCTCGATAATGATATCAGATAAAACCGATAAAATATCAAGGCCATGGACATATTCTAAGCCAAGTATGCATTTAAAAATGTCAAGAATTAACTAACATAGTTATATTAATGACTGTTCAACTATTTATCAGTTATAGACTAACGTCAAAATTGGAGGACCCACTCACTTACAGACAGAGATATATAAAACATTCCCCTTGTTTTACTCATCCTGTAACTACAAATGTCTAAAATGTGTCTGTATGAATCTGTTCTCATGCTGCTAATAAAGACACACCTGAGACTGGGTAATGTATATAAAAAAAGAGGTTTAATTGACTCATAGGTCAGCATGGCTGGACAGGCCTCAGGAAACTTACAGTCATGGTAGAAAGAAAAGGAAACACATCCTTCTTCACCCCCATGATTCAATTACCTCCTACTGAGTCCCTCTCAAGACATGTGGGGATTATGAGAACTACAGTTAAAGATGAGATCTGGGTTGGGACACAGCCAAAGCGTATCAGTGTCCATGAGTGGTATCTTATCCTAGCTGTTCGAAATATTAGGAGAAATTCACTGGAACCTTTGTTTTTCCCTACAACAAAACATCCTACAAATAAACTTGAGAGGTATTTGAAAAATCTACAAAATTTTCTAGGATTACATACCCTTTATACATTGCCAAAAAATGCATTGATATGCTAACAATTCTACCACACTTGGAAGCATTATGCACATAAGAACTCACCTGGATTTCTTAAGGTGCTTTATTTAAAAAATAACTTGATGATCTCTTTTAAAACAAACTTAATTTGAAAAATTAAATTGTATGGGTATATTAATTTAATAAAGATGAAAATTGGAGGGGGCTCCCAAGATGGCCAAATAGGAACAGCTCCAGCCTCCAGCTCCCAGTGTGAGTGACACAGAAGACGGGTGATTTCTGCATTTTCAACTGAGGTACTGGGTTCATCTCACTGGGGCATGTCGGACAGTTAGTGCTGGTCAGTGGGTACAGCCCAACCAGCGAGAGCTGAAGCAGGGTGAGGCAATGCCTCACCTGGGAAGCACAAAGGGGAAGGGAATTCCTTTTCCTAGCCAAACGAAACTGAGACACAACACTTGGAAAATCGGGTAACTCCCACCCTAATACTGCGCTTTACCAAGGGTCTCAGCAAACGGCATGCTAGGAGAGTATATCCCATGCCTGACCTGGAGGGTCCCATGCCCATGGAGCCTCCCTCATTTCTAGCACAGCAGTCAGAGATCTAACGGCAAGGTGGCAGGCAGCGAGGCTGGGGAAGGGGTGCCCATCATTACTGAGGCTTAAGTAGGTAAACAAAGCCTCCAGGAAGCTCGAACTGGGTGGAGCCCACTGCAGCTCAAGGAGGCCTGCCTGCCTCTGTAGACTCCACCTCTGGGGACAGGGCATAGCTAAACAAAAGCAGCAGAAACCTCTGCAGATGTAAATGTCCCTGTCTGACAGCTTTGAAGAGAGCAGTGGTTCTCCCAGCACGGAGGTTGAGATCTGAGAATGGACAGACTGCCTTCTCAAGTGGGTCCCAGACCCCTGAGTAGCCTAACTGGCAGACATTCCCCACTAGGTGCAGACTGACACCTCACACCTCGCATGGCTGGGTACACCTCTGAGACAAAGCTTCCAGAGCAAGAATCAGACAGCAACACTTGCTGTTCAGCAATATTCTATCTTCTGCAGCCTCTGCGGCTGATACCCAGGCAAACAGGGTCTGGAGTGGACCTCAAGCAAACTCCAACAGACCTGAAACTGAGGGTCCCGACTGTTAGAAGGAAAACTAACAAACAGAAAGGACACCAACACCCAAACCCCATCAGTACGTCACCATCATCAAAGAACAAAGGCAGATAAAACCACAAAGATGGGGAAAAAGCAGTGCAGAAAAGCTGGAAATTCAAAAAATCAGAGTGCATCTCCCCCTCCAAAGGAATGCAGCTCATCGCCAGCAACGGAACAAAGTTGGATGGAGAATGACTTTGACGAGTTGAGAGAAGAAGGTTTCAGTTGATCAAACTTCTCAGAGCTAAAGGAGGAACTATGTACCCAGCACAAAGAAACTAAAAACCTTGAAAAAAGAATGGAAGAATGGATAACTAGAATAACTAATGCAGAGAAGTTCATAAACGAACCGATAGAGATGAAAACCAAAACACGAGAACTATGCAACAAATGCACAAGCTTCAGTAACCGACTCAATCAACTGGAAGAAAGATTATCAGTGATTGAAGATCAAATAAATGAAATGAAGAAAGAAGAGAAGTCTAGAGAAAAAAGAGTAAAAAGAAATGAAGAAAGCCTCCAAGAAATATGGGATTATGTGAAAAGACCAAATCTACGTCTGATTGGGATGCCTGAAAGTGACAGGGAGAATGGAACCAAGTTGGAAAACACTCTGTAGGATATTACTCAGGAGAACTTCCCCAACCTAGCAAGGCAGCCTAACATTCAAATTCAGGAAATACAGAGAATACCACAAAGATACTCCATGAGAAGAGCAACTCCAAGACACATAATTGTCAGATTCACCAAAGTTGAAAAGAAGGAAAAAATGTTAAGGGCAGCCAGAGAGAAAGGTCA
>NW_016828762.1:493784-500942 GCF_001698545.2 Rhinopithecus bieti | reverse complement strand
TATACAGCCAACAGACACATGAAAAAATGCTCATCATCACTGGCCATCAGAGAAATGCAAATCAAAACCACAATGAGATACCATCTCACACCAGTTAGAATGGCAATCATTAAAAAGTCAGGAAACAACAGGTGCTGGAGAGGATGTGGAGAAATAGGAATACTTTTTCACTGTTGGTGGGACTGTAAACTGGTTCAACCATTGTGGAAAACAGTGTGGTGATTCCTCAAGGATCTAGAACTAGAAATACCATTTGACCCAGCCATCCCATTACTGGGGATATACCCAAAGGATTATAAATCATGCTGTTACAAAGACACATGCACACGTATATTTATTGTGGCACTATTCACAATAGCAAAGACTTGGAATCAACTCAAATGTCCATCAGTGACAGACCAGATTAAGAAAATGTGGCACACGTACACCATGGAATACTATGCAGTCATAAAAAAGGATGAGGGACATGTCCCTTTGTAGGGACATGGATGCAGCTGGAAACCATCATTCTCAGCAAACTATCACAAGAACAGAAAACCAAACACCGCATGTTCTCACTTATAGTTGGGAATTGAACAATGAAATCACTTGGACTCTGGAAGGGGAACATCACACACCGGGGCCTATTACAGGGAGGGGGGATTCTTCTAACGCTTTTCAAGAGTTAAATATATACCCAATTTCTAAGTAAACAAGGCAGTGCAGAATAAATCATCATCAGATGCTTTTATGAGCCACTAGTGAAATGTTAAAGGCACAATTTATTAAATAAATAAGGACTACACATTTTGGTACATAAATACATAATAGAAATAAACTTTTCAAATGTAAATAGAAGAATCCATATTACCGTGAAACAAGAAAACATATTTTCTTAAGGTTTGGCTGTCTACAAACCTATTTGTCTTCCCCAAATCATACATTGTTAATTATTTTTGACATAAACCTGTCAGATTAATGCTTGCTCTCATGCCAAACTTCATCTCTGACTGTCTGAAGTTAATTCCTAGGTACCACTGCCTGACAGATGGTTTCAACTTTTACATTCTCATGATAAAGAGAAAAGTTTACCCTTTTCCAGCACACTATCTAAATTTGATTTCCAATAATTCTTAAGGATAAAATTAGCTTTTAGACTAGATAGCTATGAAATGTCCAGCATATCTATGCAATATACTTGACAATTGCTTTGCAAGCCAAGTCATATTTTTACACTGACAAGTCAAATTTAAAGAAGCTTTTCAAACTAACATTGTCAGAAACATAAGCACTTGCTGTATTTGTAAACACAAACATTCAACAAAAGCATTTCCATTGTCTTCTAGGTCACCTCAGAATTTAGAAAAAAAAAAAGCATTTCCATTTCCGAAATATTTTAATTTTATGTAAGACATTTACAGTCTATTTACTCTTTATTCAAATATATTTTCTTCTTTGCTATCTGTACAGCACCAATTATTATATACTCCTGTACTGCTTAACTAACTTCAGTTAAATAAACTTTAGTTTAGTTAAATTATATAGTTAAACTTTATAATTTCTGTATTCAGTCTTTAATATTCTCTTTTCAATTTCAGTTGTGTATATTTTATGCTGTCCCAGATCTTTAGAGATTAAAACTTAAAAGTTAAAGAATATTTTTGGAAGAAAGAAAGGGTGAGTAAAACAAAAAAAATATTTTCACAACACTCAAATTTTGTATAACACATCTTTTCTTTGTGCTTTATCTAGCAGGCTTAATTTGATTTCAGGGCTTCCTTTGAAGCAAGCATTTCAGAACGTCTCTGACCTGTTCTGATTAATCAACAAATATTTCCAAAAGAAAATTCTGCATTTGCCCACTTTGCCTGGAGGTGCAGGTCTGGCTTGTGCTTTATTATATCATTCAGATTCAGAGCTTGTCTCTGTCCTTTTTTATTTGGGTCCAAGAATGATTTAAAATTCGAAAAGGAAAAACTTCTGCTTATATCACCAAGCATTTGTATGTGTAAACCAATGAGGAAACCCTGTATTTTAAGTCTTATCTTAGTCTACCTTCTTGGCTTTAAGGACTGGGGAGGACAAAATGTTTTGTTTTGTTTTTTCCTTAAGACTCTTGCCTCAGTTGGCATTACTTCACCTGCTACCATGCTTGTAGCCCCATAATAAAAACAGGCTCAAGCCAACCAAGAGGAAAATGTTATGGAATTAGAATCTAAAATATAAATCTGAGATGAGGTCTACAGTCTTTTTTTTTTTGCTTGTTTTTGAGACAATGTATTGCTCTGTCACCCAGGCTGGAGTAAAGCAGCATGAGCATGGCTCACTGCAGCCTCTTTCTCCTGGGCTCAAGCAATCCTCCCACCTCAGCCTCCAGAGTAGCTGGGACTACAGGCACACACCACTACACCAAGCTAATTTTTTGTAGAGCTGGAGTTTTGCTGTGTTGTCCAGGCTGGTCTCAAACTCCTGGACTCAAGCAATCAGCCTGCCCTGGCCTTCTAAAGTGTTAGCATTACAGGTGTGAGCCATTGTACCTGGTCCGATCTGTGGACCACTGATTCCACCTTTTAGAGGGTGGAATTTGACCACCATGTGAGACTTTGAAACAGAATGGGCAAAATGAGCTTTGTGACTCAAACTCTTAATTCATGCTAAATATGTGTATGGGCCAAGATAAAACTGCCCTTTACCTTCTGAAGGTTCACAGAAAATCAGCTGACAAAAGGCAGATTAAGAGGAGAAAAGGCATACATATTTATTAACGTGCATGGAATGAAAATCACAGAGGATTGCCCTATCATGCACTGGGGTACAGATGGTTATATACCCTATTTCTGAGGGGAAACACAGACTGGAAGGGTGGATGATTTTAGGGGGAAAGTAAGTAAATTTTAAGGGAGCTTCATGGACTTAAGGAACATACAATGGCTTGAGACAAAGTCTCTTGGGCCCGTGGAGCAGACAATGGTTTGTAACAAAAGTCTGTCCAGATGCATCGACAGATTTTAGTCTTCCTTCCTGTGATATGAGTTGAACTAAGGAAAACTCAGAGAAGGGACCAAAGGTAATTGTTTTCTTCTTTGGCAGATCCAGGCTTTAGACAGGTAAGGGAACCTCAGAGTACAACTTCATCCTGTGCTTTGGGAGACACCGAGGATTGAAAGACAGGAGATGGGGTATGTGGGGTGGTTGGGGTGGGAGTTGTTAGAGACCTTTATGCTGCTTCTTCAGTTCAGCATGTCAAAGTATCATATTTTAGGGTATCAGTTTCTGAGTTCCAACATTAGCATAAAACGTTTAGGGGTGAGCGAATAGAGAACTTTTTTTCGAGGGTTTGGAGTCTGACTCTCATAAGCATTCCTCTTCCCCTAGTTAGGAAGAAAATGGATTTCTTTCCCTTTACCTCAGTCTGAGAGAGAAGCTTCAAACCACTTTGGGTACCACCTGTATTTTGACATCCCAGTGGATTAGTATTTCCTTTATGAAGCCATATGTATAGGACAAATAGTCCAGCCAGCCTTTCGGAGTTGGAACAGAATAAAAATCTGCTGCTGCTGCATTGGTCTCACTTGTAAATTTTGAGTTTGTGAGGCAATGCATACCCAAGTGCATTGCTTGAATACAGTGGGGACCTTGTGAGAAAACACATGGTGTCTTTAATTCTATCTCTAAACGCCACCTGAGGAATCAGCAAAGCTCAGCAAAAATAAGCTGGATGAATAGATCCAAAATGTCTAATGGTGAGGAGGACAAAGGGACCACGGAGTTCCTTAGTCAAAGTATTTAATAGCTGTTCCCTAGATAGGGTGGTGGGTGGAATGATGTCTTCAAAGAACCCATGAAAGTGACCTCAATGGACTCTCCATGGTCCTTGAGATTCCCCCAGCATGGTGACTCTCAAGACAGCCAGACATCTTATATGGCAGTTCAGGGGCCCGAGAGACCAACATGGGAGGTGCCAGCTCTTTTAAAAGCTAGGCTCAGTACTAGCTAGGCTATTCTCACATCACTTTCATCACACTACATTGGACAAAGCAGCTACTGGCCAATTCAGATGGAAAAGGAGGGAAATGACGTCATCTTTTGATGGGGTTGTGTCAAGAATTTTCAGTCATCTTTAATCTGGCACAGTCACAAACTGAGGAAACAAATGCCCAGTAGGTACTGATACACTAAATGCCTTCCTTTGTCCTCACCCCTTTTCTGATGAGAAGCTATGGTTAGTGAGAGCAATTCCAGATGAAGAAATAACTAAGCCCACCTCTCTCATTGAGATAGCTAGACAGCAAAAGACCTGAGCTGAGAGAGGGGAGGAGCTTTGTATTATTTTGTTGGGATTAATTTAGGCTAGAAACTTAATTTTATGGTCTAGAACACTTAAAAGTGACCAGACATAACATTGGACTTGCCAGAAATTTTATTCAGTAGGAGAGAAACAATTAACATCATGAAGTACATTTAAATGGGTGCTGAGACCAAAAAAATAGATGCTTTATGCTTACATTCCATGAATCTTGCTTATTTATCATAACTTTGTAATACTGTTACACCACTTTTTATATACACCTAAGCAAATGACAAAGTATACAATGCATCATTTTAATGAAGGTGAATGCTTTAATAGAAGCAGTTTGGATAAGGCAAAATATACCTTAGACTACAACTTGTAATCCCAATACAGTCATTCCATACCAGGAGTAACCACTAATACCAGTTTAATGCATTTCCTTCCATACTGTTCTATCTATGCTTTTCTCACATCAATGTATACCTGTGGGAATATTATTTACAGCTATTACATAAATGGCAACTTGTATAATAAATAAATAAAAGGCAATATTCAGCTTGCCTTGCTTACTTTTTATGTGCAGATTTCTTTTAAACTTCTGTATATTAATCCATAGCATAAATTTAATGTCTCATATTTGATATTTTCCCTTTCTGAGGAATTTAGATTGTTCTCAATAGCTTTTCTCTCACAGACAACAATGCATTAAATATCCTTTGCATACTACTTAGCACAAATTTTGTTGTACATCTCAGTTTTTAAACTCTTAAATCTAAAGGCAATGTTTTCTTAGACTCATTCCTTTACAGATCTTAATCCTGATGTCTGATTTTACTTTGCATGTTATTTTTCTTATTAAATATTCTTGTCCTGTTTTATATACTTTTACTTGTTTGCTTTTTAGGACATTGGATACCGAATCTGACTCATTAGCTGAAAATCTGTAGACTTTTTGCCTCTACCTGACAAACTTTGATTCAAAAGAGCTAGGGAGGGGTCCAATTTTGATACTTAGAAAGGTTTAAAAAATTATAATATAGACAGAATACCTGATAACACATTCCTCACTCTTCTGTTACAATTTTCTTAAAGATAATTCTCTGAATAAGGCATTTCCATATATACTCCAGTGTCTACCATGCAGCAGTACCCAGTTCATAGCCTTTGATGTCCTTGTACAGGAAGTTGTAGGACAAGCTGGCATTTCTAAACCTCTGTGACAGCAAGATCACCCATCTATCACAAGCAACTATGCACAGGGCCTCTCTGGGCCCAGAGAACACTGGACACTCAAGAAACTACCAAGGAAAGAGGGGATGTTAGTCAAAGGGCACAAAGTTCAAATAGACAGGGGGACTAAGTTCTAGTGATCTATTGTACAGCTATGGTGACTATAAGAATATTAATATGAGTGTACTGTATATTTCAAAATTGCTAAAAGAGTGGATTTTAAATGTTCTCATTACAAAGTAATAAGTGTGAGACCTGATGACTATATCAATTAGCCTGATTTAATCATTCCACAATGTATACATGTATCAAAACATTACATTGTACCCCATGAATATGTACAGTTATTTTTGTCAATTAAAAAAACATAAACATTTAAAAAGGAAAAGAGACTCAAAACATGCTGCTGGGAAGGATTTCAAAGACTTTCTATTTCCAGGCAGTTAGTTTAATGGCTGAAAAGCTTCCTGGGATTTTCTGTGTGTAGGAAAGTGGCTAATCATTTAGGAAGTGACAGTGGATCTGATGTTTGTCCATGAAAAAGAAAAATGATCAGATTGATATGCTTAATTAAGGAACTTTTCTTGAAATCACAATGTTGAACTTAAACTCTGTTTTCATATGCGTCTAGCTAAAATTTTTAAAAACACCCCACAAATATAAATAAGGCTGACTCTGTGCCAAGATGTCATGCATGTTTTACTCATGAAAAGGTGAGGGTATCTAAAAGTCAAGTTTACTCTTTACCTACAAAGGCTTTACGACAACTAAAGCACCGAGATCTGAAGACGCTATGACAGACGAGGGAGAAAACCGTCTAATGTTTTCCTATGTACTTTTTTTGTTCTTTTACCAATACTATGCAGTCTCAAGGAAGAATAATTGGAGTTGAATGCCTGGGGACTCATGGCCCTAACATTATTTACATATGACCATTTGGGGGACTTGTTCCTGAGGAGTAAAGGAAAGAAGGCAATTTCTCCTTTTTGATCTCCCCTTTGAACCTCAGAAAAAGCTGTGGGCATCTCCTTTCAATCTGGCATTTGCCATGTCAGTTTTCATCTTGAGTAGCAAGCAAGTCTACAAATGGGATCAATGAAAATGACATAAAATACAGAATAAGATGCATAAAGCATTTAAAGTATTAAGAATCTGGCACCAACTTTCTAATTCCTGCAATATTCTGAATAATGAGAGAAAAACAAAAATCAAATAGAAGGCTGGGTGCAGTGGCTCAGCCTGTAATCCTAGCACTTTGGGAGGTCAAGGTGGGAAGGTCACTTGAGGTCAGGAGGTCAAGACCAGCCTATCAACATGGTGAAAACCCATTTCTGTTAAAAATACAAAAAATAGCCAGGTGTGGTGGAGGACATCTGTAATCCCAGCTACTTGAGAGGTTGAGGCAGAATTGCTTCAACCTGGGAGGTGGAGGTGGGCGTGAACCCAGATTGAGCCACTGCACTCCGACCTGGAAAACAGAGCAAGGCTCCATCTCAAAAGAAAAAAAAAAAAAGAAAGAAAATTGAATATAAGTATGGAATATGAGGGCTTACTTGTCCAGGTGCTGTCATAATAACTTTGTATATATACTACTTTATATATTATACTCACTCTCTCATATATACTAATATATATGAGAGAGTATATATATATATATA
>NW_016828762.1:429886-493357 GCF_001698545.2 Rhinopithecus bieti | reverse complement strand
TATGTATATATATGAGAGAGAGAGAGAGAGAGAGAGAGAGCAATTATTATGCAATAGAGGCAGATACTTCTCACTTACATTCTGTATGTGAGGGAAAAAATTTAAAGTGGTTAAGTAACTTACTCTAAAGCACAACGCAAATGAGTAACAGAGCCAAGACTTGCTGGCTGATTCCAAAGCACATAATCTTTTTTTTTTTTTAGACGAAGTTTCACTTTTGTTGCCCCAGCTGGAGTACAACGGCGCGATCTCGGCTTACTGCAACCTTTGCCTCCCGGGTTTAATCGATTCTCCCACCTCAGCCTCTCGAGTAGCTGAGATTACAGGCGTGTGCCACCATGCCTGGCTTTTTTTTTTTTTTTTTTTTTTTTTTTTTTTTTTTGTATTTTTAGTAGAAACGGCATTTCAGTTAGCCAAGCTGGTCTCAATCTCCTGACCTCAGGTGATCCGCCAGCCTCAGCCTCCCAAAGTGCTGGGATTACAGGCATGAGCCACTGCGCCTGGCCCAAAGCACATAATCTTAATCTTATTTCCCAAACTCTGCTCTGTCATCATTCCTAAAATACAATTTATGTGTAACTACCAAGACTAGATTGCTGAGCTCACAGCTCTGCATAATTTTCTTACCACCAATATGTTGCTCAGATATGGAAAATCTTCCCCCAGGCAAGTTCCCATCTGCAGCAAGTCACTGCCAGTTGCTTGGGAGCATTCTAAGTTCCAACTTCTCTCCTTAGCAGCTGGGGCTCATCCAGCATCAGAAACACCTGTAGCCTGCTGGCTGCCTTTTAAACAGCACGGTGGCTGTAAACAGAATGCTCTCTGTAGGACTTAATGAGTCTCATAGTCTCGTGTGTAGAAGTGTGAGGATGTGTTATTTTAAAGAAAATTCTCTTTGAATGACTTTTCAGTGAAAGGTGAATGTCAGTGAAAACGAGTGAAATATTTTCAATCATTATTACATTGGAGAATAGAACTTCCACTTATTTTCCCCTTTGCCTTTTCTTTAGACTCAAATCTTGACCCACATCCACTGTTCTCTCCCTCCTAAGATCAGTGCATTACTGTGAAATGAATCTTCTGAGTGATAGAATTAGGCAACCAGATTCTTCCTCACTGCCTCCCCCAGATTCTTTTCACATTTCTTACCATCTCCTCTTTTAGAAGAGGGGTGGCAGAAGGAAGAAATGGGCTTTTCCTACAGAAAGGGCATGGTCAGAGGTTGCACAGAGACAAACTGTGTTTAATTTTTGAAGGGAGATGGCTTTTGTTCATATGGCAATAGAAGCCAAAAAGATCACCTTCAGAGCTTCCAATCCCAACAGGACTTTGTCTGTCACTCAAGGGTAGTAGCCCTGGCAGCTCGAGGTAAACTGCTGCAGGTAAGAACATGAAAACAGTACTCTCTTCTCAAAAAGGGGGCACCTATTAGACATTCTTCGCATGACTTCCTTTTACTCAATATATTGCTCTGTGCCGAGACTCTGTAAAATTCCTCAGCCCCTCGGACTCTTCAGACTGGCACTCAGAACTTCTCTGCACCCTAGACCAGACTGGCCAGGTCAGGTGACTTGTTTCCGTTCCATTACTATAATTCACGAGGGACACTTCGAATCATATAAGGGCTTTATTTACTTAAAGGCAGAAGCATTCCTAAAACACAAGCAGCGTTTTGAATCTCTGATCAATCATCTTTCTAAATAATGTTCTTCTGAATAAGATTGCTGGCTGTCATTTGTGGTAACATCATCGGATATTGGCCATCTGGGTCCTGCTTTGAGAGAATAAGGATTACAGTCCGTATAGACTGAGCTCTTTTGTGTGCCCAGTATTGTGCTCAAAGCTCTATAAACATACTTCAGTCCTCACAACTACTTGGACACACACACACACACACACACAAATATATATTTTATGAGACAGGGTTTCACTTTCACCCAGGCTGGAGTGCAGTGGTGGGATCACAGTTCGCGGCAACGTCTGCCTTCCAGGTGCAAGCAATCCTCCCAACTCAGCCTCCTGAGTAGTTGAGACCACAGGTGCATACCATCATGTCTGGCTAATTTTTGTATTTTTTGTAGAGATGAGGCTTTGCCGTGCTGCTGAGGCTGGTTTTGGACTACTGAGCTCAAGTGATCGGCCTGCCTTGGCCTCCCAAAGTGCTGGGATTACAGGCATGAGCCACCATACTTGGTCTGGGCGTATACGTTTTTCACCCTCAAATTTCTCTCTAGCCCTGTTCCCCTGCTTTATCACTAGAATGTAAGGTCTCTGAGGGAAGGAGACTTGTCATATCACTAGCCCCAAGATGAGTGATTCATCTGAAACTCTGAATGAACGAACTATCCTTTCAGATGGATACTGTTATTATGTGTATTTGACAATAGACCCTTAAACAATGATTCAGAATTTAAAGCCTAATAACAATAATATTATTAAGTTAGACAATGTTACTGAGTACCCATGAGTCAAGCTATGATGAAAGTTTTCTGTGATTAGATCATGTAATTCCTCATGACAATCCTCCAGGTCAGGTCTTTTTATTGGTGGCATTTTAGAGATGAAGATTCTTTGTCTTGGAGGAATTCACCTGCTTGGCCAAGGTCACACAATTATTTAGGAACATGGCCAGGATTCCAACCCACATCAATGACTGGGAACCAATTTGTCAATTTTCTCTATGCAGATGGCCTATATTTATTTCAAATACATTTTATAATGCCTCTTATTCTCTTAATCATCATATCTTATTATTTCTAGAGGCAGCACAGAAGGAAAAATTAAGCAAACAAAATAAGAGACAGTGAGAGAAAACGATGACAAATCCACAGGTTTAATTCAACAAATATGTACTGAGCACATAAAGATGAGTCTTGCACAATAAGAGTACTGTGCCAGGGATTAGGATCCCAATGAACATTTCACTGCATGATCTTTGAAGTTTAGCTTTGGATGGGAAGCCAATTTTGCCTGTGTGCTTCGGAAATACCAATACAATCATCACATTGAATGGACATTTTCCACTTCCTCATTAGCCAGTCTAGATATACATTTCACATTAGCTTTCTGTCACATTCTACTGTCAAATGCCAAAGTAAAGCCACGAATTTGCCATCCTTATCATTACTCTCTGTATTTTCCAGGTAATGTCCAATTATACAGCACCTAATTCTTGCTCTTCCTCACAGTATTCATGATCAAAATAGAATTCTCAAGCTCTAAGATTATTTCAGCAGGCAGAGTAAGAATAAAGAATAAGAATGAAGACTGACAAATAACAGATGCATTGTTTACTTATAAGTTTAATTCAATATGCATGCATTAATTCTCCATGTAAGTTCCAGAGGTAATTATCACCTACAAGTAAAGCAAGACATGTTGAATTAGGGCACTGGGTTCAAATAAAAACAGTAGAAAAACCTAATGATTTAAATGAACCATATCCCAATCTGTTTATATATTTTCTTTCAAAAGAATAGTACAATTTACTAATTGCTAATTTTGTAATTGCTGCTGTGGGTTGATTTTACCTCCAATATTTACTGAAGTGTATCCAAATTATAATGAATATCAGTGCAATTTTCATTTTTAAAAAGGGTAAAATACTTTAGAAAAAATGAACCCAATTAAGATTAATTTTAAATAAAAAAAGCCGGCATTATGAGAATATGAGACAGCAGGGGGGATTTTAATTGGGAAAAAAGAACATGTAACATTCTAATCATTTGCATTCCTATTTATGCCACTGGAATTAAACTGTCTGGGTTTTCACTGAAAATAATGAAACTATTGAAATCAACACACAACATCTTCAAATTTTAAAAAATATAAAATGAAAGTTTAAATTTTTGCATACTATTTATTTAAAGAATTCTGGATCTGAGTCAGTTTAATCTTGGATAGCTTTTGGTGTAAGAATTAGAGAATATCAAAATTTACAATAGCTAAAGGAAGAATTCACGTATTTTTACTTCCCCAATTTAAAATATGATAAATAATAGAACAAAGTACAGTGCAAATTGATACTAGAGATGCTTACTGAGAATCTCTAAATCTGGTAAATCTGATTTCAAGCAGGATTAAGAGTCTAATCATGCATAGAGCTCAGAGGTTGCAGCCAAAGTGTGTAGGTTAGAATCCCATTTCATTATATCCTTGCTAGGATGTGCTTATGCAACTAATTGTCCTAAGCCAGTTTCCTCATCTGTAAAACAGGCTTGATAATGGACCCTAACTAATGAGATTTTTTAAATTTTATTTTTTACTTTTTATAGAGATGAGGTCTCGCAGTATTGCCCAGACTGGTCTTGAACTCCTGGCCTCAAGTCACCCTTCTGCTTCGGCCTCTCAAACCACTGGGATTACAGGTGTGAGCACTTGCCCCTGCCATTAATGAGATTATTGTGAGGATTAATTTAGCAAACACAAAGTGCTTATCTCAGAGTCTGGCATGGAAATATATGTTATTTAATATTATCAATGTTATATTTCAATGACAAAATAATCTGATTCCAGAATCGCTTTACCCTATCTCCTAGGAACTCCTGGAATCATACTTTTCTTCTCAGCAGAATAAGATCTAAAGAGAGCTTAAAAATTTAAAAGTAAAGACATCCCCCTTCAGGGGGATGTCTCCTGTCTTCCATTGTATACATTTGCCTACTGATGGGAAGATGATGGCTCTAAGCATCCACACACATTTCATTTACTGCCTCTCAGCCCTTGACATGGGTAACACCAATCACTTCAGTTCATAAGAGAACATGTCAGCACAGAGTTTAGCACTGGCTGTAGATCTGACCACTGTGAGAGGAAAATGCTAGGATGGCCTCCATTCAGGAGATAGAGAAACTAAGGCTTAGAGAAGCTATGGAACTTGAATAAGAGCACATGGCCAGAAATAGGTAAAGGTGTTATTCAGAAGGCGGTATGATTCAAAGCTGACTTTCTCATTTTGCCATGCCAAGCAGCCTTGCCTTCTGCAGGAGAGAGGACATTAACACTGTTTCAGTGCTATAATCTGTTTCTGCACATTTTCTGGGTCATTCCCCTTTATTAAGGTGTACTAATGCACCCATTACACTGTGCTTAAATCTAGAATCACACACATGCACACCCAGATACAACCCCTATAACAGTTTTCCCACTTAATTTTCTTGCCTTTAAACAAATCTTTCAATTATCATGTAAAAAAATGATTGGTATTTTAGCTGTCCTTCTCCTTACATCAACAATAACATTTGAAACTGTTTAAAAACATCTTCCACTAAAATGTTTGAAATATTTAGAATATCTATCATAAGGATTATTTAAAAGCAAGTCTCTAACACTGATACCAATGAGACAGTCTATGAACAACTTGATACATTGATATTAATTTTAAGAAAATACTTGTCAAAAATGTGGGAGTAGACATTTGTAATCAAATAAAGTCAGACAAAATTAGATACCATAATTCTATTAGGTGAATTTTCTGCTTCCCTGTTCTTCAACTTCTCCCCACAGCTGAAACACCTGTAATGTACAGGTCATTGTCTCAAATTGCTGATTTTACTAAGTCAGTACGGCACAAAAATATTTTTAAATATCCTGTTAAAAGATGGAAAAGTTCAATATTGGCTGAAAAGTTTAAGAAACGATAGCCTTAGCATAACTATTATGGTAGTCTCCTATTCCCCCTGTAGACATTCATGATACCACAGTTAAAACTGCACACGCATTTGCTTGTTATAAATTTTATTAGAATAGAAAATAATACATACAGATAACCATAGGATACACACACAGGAATTGAAAGATAAATTTTATACTTTTCAATATGAAACAATGTACATATCTCATGGAGATATATTGCTAGAAACAACATGAAACAATAGAGCAGTCATCTTGGAAATAAAAAGTATAGGAACATATAGGAATTACTAAATAATAAAAAGGTCCAAGTTCATGACATGTAGCATAAAATACAAGTATTGGAGAAAGTGTTTCCCTACTTTTGACTGGAAATAACAATGGTCATATGAAATCTACTAGTCATTCAGATTGTTTCAATATATACAGTATATACGGATCTTATAGAGAAAGTTACAAATATTTATTCTTTTTGTGTATGATGACTTTATCTTAAATGTAATCTCTAAATGTAAAATAGTGCTTTATGGTGATATCAGAATTTCCCTAATTTTTAATCTTTCTTGATATCTGAACTGTTTACAAATTCTGATATCGTTGGAAATATGAACAAGTTCCTGCAAAATGTGAAATCGGTAGGAAAGAGGTAAAAAATTGATTTTGCAATGCTGAATACTCAATCTGCCGATTTTAATTTATTCTTTATATATTGCTATGAAGTCATGTCTTCAACAATTTTTTGAAAACCACATATTGAAAGACTGAGTCATACATATCAAAGTCAGCAGCATCGCCTTGGTTCTATTACAAATTTAACTCAGGAACTAAAAAGTCTGCCAGACTCACTGGGATAGATGGTGGGATTTCATTAAAAAACCATCTCTGCCATCCAAAAAGAGAGGGTCCCTTAATGGAACTGGAAATTGAAATGAGGGATTTTGTGGATTTTGTTTAATATTTGGGTTGAGATTCAGGTCATTCCTGATTTTTCCTCTTGGTTTTAATGAAACCTGAAAGCTTGTTCATAGCTGTGAAGGAAACAATTCCTTTTTTAATTTAAAAAAACCTTTTTTTTTTTTTTGAGAAAGAATAAAATATGATCATTTGAATTTTAGAATGTAACTGAATGAAACAATTTTAGAATGTAACTGAATGAAACAGAATGAAGCTTAAAAATCTGGCTGGTCTTCATGACTTTTATGTGATTAAATAAATTCATACTANTTTTTAATTTAAAAAACCTTTTTTTTTTTTTTGAGAAAGAATAAAATATGATCATTTGAATTTTAGAATGTAACTGAATGAAACAATTTTAGAATGTAACTGAATGAAACAGAATGAAGCTTAAAAATCTGGCTGGTCTTCATGACTTTTATGTGATTAAATAAATTCATACTAATATTTTGCATGGGTCCATTGCATTTGGGGTGACAAAGCACTTTCATATTTCCTTCTTTATCTTTTAAAAATTAATTCATGGGGCAAAGACTGATCAGATAGGTATTATTATCTCTATATTTTACAGAGGAATAATTGAGAGGTGCAGACAGCAGAGTGATTTGTGGAGTCTTACAACCATTTAGCAGTATACCAAACCAAACACCATTCTTCTCAGCCCCAGAGTAGCATTTTCCAACAATGCTCTTTTGAATCACATGCCACTCCTCTCCAACAAGACAATTTTAAAATGTATTTTCATCCTTGGGGACTTAAATCAGCATTTCAAATTGATACTGGTTAAGTCTTCCAAACAATGCTATGATAATGGGAAAAGAGCATTTGAATTAAATGAAAGAGTCTTTCAATGTAAAAAGAAGTTCTCATGCGTGTGTGTGTACATGTGAGAGTGTGTGAGTCTTTATCCATAGGCAGTGCTTAAACTCATAGCTAAAGAACATTTATATCAAAAGTCTGAAGTATGTAATGTGTAAATTCCTTTGGTTTATCAAGTTAATATTAAGGCATTTCAGATTCCCCTAAAAGGATTTACTGTTTTTTTAATTATATTCATATTTACCTATAATGAAGTAGAAAGTTAAAAATAAGAGTTGAAAAAAACATGCATAATCACTGCATTTCATGAAAGCACATTTTTGGTAACGAAATAACCTTCCAATAAATAATAAAAAGGAGCTAATATCACCACAGGGCATATACAATAAAGAACAGTACTATAGGCAGGTAACTTGACATAGGGTGAACATTCGAGATGGCTGAAGTGGATCCTCTTGCATCCATACCTGTCAAAGACAATGAACAGCTCATTAATAAGGATTGTACAATATGTAATCAGGGTGCTAGAGACTGGATATTTGTGGTGTTCCCCCCAAATTCATTGTTGAAATCCTAACCCTCAGTGTCAGAGTATTAGGAGGTTAGGGCCTTTGAGAGGTGACACTGAATCTGCCAGCAACTTGACCTTGGGCTTCTCAGACTCCCCTCTAAAACTGCAAGAATTAAGTTTCTGTTGTTTATAAGCCACCTGTCTATGTAATTTTGTTAGAGAAGCCAAAAGGGACTAAGACACACAGTAAAAGCAATACCTCTCCTACCAAAACTGAATCACTACATGAACCTATGCTGGCACCACAAGTTGTTATTAGCCTTCATTTTATTTACCAATGCAGCATATACTAGTTGCCAAGAGTAACTATAAAAACAGTAATGTGTTTAAGTTTTCTTAAATGATTCTAGGCTTTGTTCATCTACTATTATTTAACTTTAATTGAGATTGGAAAAACAACTTAATCATTATGAAAACAATTATACTTGATCACAAACAACTTTGAGATAATTCAATGGTTTAATTAAAGAATGCTTCATTGGTAAGGGTTTGAAGAGTCTATGCTTGTTTCTATTTTATGCATTTCCAGATAAATTATTACACATAATATAAAACATCATCTTTTTAAAAAGCAATAAATAAAAGCTCCATTTTCATAGAGATGGCCCTGTGTGGTCACTTGCAAGCTCAGCAAGACAGCAGATGTCAGATGAAAAGGCTACTCTTGACTCAGCAGCCCTAAAATGCTAAAATAACGTCTGTCCCTGCAAAAGCCTAGAACCTATTTCTTTAAAAAATTGCCACTTTGCCCGTATTATAATGCTAACTCTATGCCTTGCACCATTCAGGGAACAAGAAGCACATATTCATTATTTCAAAATCTAAATTAACAGTAATAATAAACTTAATTTCTAGTTTTGCTCTATTGAAGTGCATACAGTTTTAGAGAGTTCTGTAGTCCAAGATGGGTTCTGTAGACTTTTACATTGCAAAACTTAGTTCTGAAATAAGTAGTTCCTGTTTTCTTAGTATAGCTTTGTTTGTTTTAGTCTAAGTATGGCAGTCTTTATGGTTTTACAGAAAGATAAAATTCCTCCAAGTTTTCTATTTCCCTTTCTCTTCAGTTACTAATGTCTGCCATTTTGTCTTCCAAGATTAAAGACAAAAGTTTCAGTCCTGATTGCCCAATACTATAGACTAGGCCATTCTAAATGAATGGAAACAGGGAACAAAGTCATTTGTGTCACTAAGAACTACAGAATAGCATATGAAGTCAAAATGGGCTCTACAATAGCTAAACTGAGGCCAGAGAACTCCAGACTTGGGATTCAAAAGTGAGGATAAAATTTATTCTAGCATTGGCAGTTGATAAAATATGCATACCAAAGTCTGCTTCCAACTCTAAACATATAATTTCCATAGTAAAATAGGTTTTACTTGGATTTGGAAAGGAAAAATTAGTATGAACCTCCTTGGAAGCTAGAAGAAGAATTTTTAAGGAGTCTTTTAGTTTGGCACAGGTAAGTGGTTTAGGACTTTGACAATGTTAATCATTCTATTTAAAGAATTGATAAGATTTATCTATAATTTGTAGGAGGCAAATAACTAGATTATTAAAGATCTTAAAAAGTGATTAGGGAATTCTGCTTTTATAGGAGATCCAAAGGCAAATTTAAGTAAAACTCAGAATGAGGAAAAAAAAATCAAATTAAAGGAAGTTTTGCTAAATATTTTTTGACATCTTTTCTTCATGCCCTCATTTTTTTCTCCCTATTTTGCCCCACTCTTGCCCTTGTCTCACCTGCCAAAACCTTACCGGCATTTGGATGAAAGGCTTGCTGGTAAGAAAGAATGGACAGAGCGCCACTGATTGACTCACTATGGGGGAGAGTAACCTGATGTCAATAAAGTAAATAATGGCTTCAATCAACTTACTGGTTATTCGTGGAATCCTGATCTGTTCACTACTGGTCCCATCCCCTCCATCTGTTGTGGCCTTGACTTCAATAATGTAGTCCTCTTTAATGGGCAGTAAAAGTTCAGCTGAAGTTTTATTTGTGTTCAGCACTTGTACGTTATTTTGACTGCTAGTCCTATAGAAAACCTAAAATGCATGAACAAATACACTTACTTGTTATATTGCCCCTTTTTGTTTTCTTCATAGAACTTGTCACTCTGAAATTAAATAATTTTGTCTTTCTATATCCACAAGAATGTAAGTTTCATTCATGACTCTAATTGTAAGTCTTGGGTTAGAGGTTAGCACATGGCAGAATCACCAGGTTCTCAAAATCAGGGAGGCTTGGGAAGAGTGAACCTCTCCCATGGAAAAGCCCAGTTGGGCTGTGTAGTTATGAGGCTGGAGAGATAAGGCAGGGACATAGTGTATGGACCTTGAATGCCTGACCATGGAATCACAGCCAATATTTTATTTATTTATTTTAAGTAGTACATAGGTGAGCATCAATAGTAGCAAACTAACACACAATTTGGAAACACTGTGTCCAAAATTCCCACTTGAGCAGAATTCTTTCACTTGAAACCATATTTAAGAAGATATTTTGAAAAATTACCCGTTTTATGGAAAGCTTGGTATCTTTGTCAAAATTAGATTACAGAAACCATATCAATATATAGAAAAATTCACTTATACCTAGCTTCTCTTGAAAAGTACTGCCCAAATTACAAAAATGAAGCATTGCAAATGAGAAAACTTACTTTATATCCTGTTACTTCTGACTCATTCTCCATGGCTTTAACTTGCTCCCAATTAAGTAACACTTTAGTGTCTGTGGCATTCCAAACAACATTTCCTGGTGGCTGACTGGGAGCTTGAAATGCAAAATGAGAATTAAAACAGATTGAAGTACAAGAAGTGATATTTTACACGGAGGAGATGATGGCTATTACAGAACAGAAAGCTAGTGGAAGTAGAATGGGATGCCTTTGGTAATGCTTGGTGTAATAGATGAAATTAGAAAAAAATAACAGTATATAAATTTCCTTTTTTTTTAGAAAGGTATTTCATTCATGCACCAAACCCCCATGACACATAATTTATTCATGTAACAAACCTGCACATGTACCCCTGAATCTAAAATAAAAGTCCCAAAAAAGGCATTTCAATTAATGTGTGAGATAATTCATTTTATCATACTCATCATACACTTTAGAGAATTTCACACTTATTGTGCTTATGTCTCCTTGAAAACACTTTGATAGGGGAGATAAGGAAATTCCTTTATCTACCACTAGAGGGCCGCTTGTTCCTAAACCAAGAAAGGAAGGTGGCAGGACTTACTTTGAGGCATACAGAGGCTGGAAGAAATTGCCAAATGGACAGATTAAAGTTGTGTGAAATGAAGTGTACATGATTTTGGAGCCAGCCTTGTATGATAAGATGGGCAAAATGTGAAGCAATCAAAAATAAGAATTACTTAGATTTATTCCCATGGAGTAATAGCTATACACATGAAAAATTGCAAGAGAGTCTATTTTTAAAGTCTTCTTTTTTCAGGCTTAAATCAATTTTGAGAAAATAAGGCAAAATGCTAAAAAGTTAATGAGAATTCCATTAGAGGATTAATGAAACTCTCTGCGGTTTCTAAACTTAGATTTATAATTTAGTTCCTTTACATGAACACTGGACTGTAAACTCATGCTAAGGGGTGAGGGTGTTGAGGGATGGCTAGATAGCATTTGTCAATAGCAACACAGGGCACTGGAAAAATCAGTTTCTTGTCAATAACAACAACAAACATAATATTATTCATTCAACAACAGCATCACAATTGCCCCCAGTGTTGAAATATGTTGTATTTGTAGATTTAACCACAGAATGTGATTTGGCTAACTGAATTTGTAATGGAAAAATGATACAAAACATTGGCTATCCAGAGAAATTTCTAAACATCATTGACTCATGCCATAGGGGAAATACAGCTGAACTTACAGATAGGAAGAATTCAAATACATTTATGAGTCTAATGATACCAAACAAGATTGAATTCCCTGTGGATTTCTTTTGCTTATTGTCTCTTTTAACATATTTCTATGTTGCCTTTAAAATTATGTGATGTGGGTATTCACAATGAGTTTAGGTCAGCTAAGATTGTCTGAGCTGCAATGCTCTGATAACAACAACAAAAAATGATAGCAGCTGCTTAGGGTTGAAATACTAATGACCATATTCTGGTTACTCAAATAATATGAATGTACAATTTTTAGAACATTTCCCAAAGCCAGTGATTCCCTGTGGCCTGACAGCACTATAAAAGGACAGGTTTGGTTTGATGCAGCTGAGCTATACCACAGCATGGTTTGTTCTAACAAAAGGTATGTGTTTGGAGGTTACAGAAAGTTTGAGTAATTTTGGTTAAATCACCTATACCAACATCAGCCTTCAGGGAGAAATGACTGCAAATACAACACTGGGGTTTATCTTGTATGAGTCACAAAATAGGTGGGCTGAATGAGTTCAGCCTGAAATGAATACTTTTTGAAATGACAAAAAGAGAGAAAAAAAAAAAAAAACAAAAAAGGAAAAGAAAAAAGAAATAATAGGGTCGAACTTTGTTCTTTTGAATCGTATTACTGTTTTCTAAACGTCAGATAATCATGTATCATTTTGTCATGTTTTGCTATTTAAAAAAATAACTTGGTTTAAGAAAAATTAAACATCTATTTTACCTTCATCTCAATAATATTCACATAATAATTAGCTTGATGTGCTAGTTACATTTTTGGGCACTCTCTAAAATAAATGAATTTAATGCCTAATATAAAAATTTTAAATTTTAATAATGTTCGCGAACTACCTTAAAATCATCTCTTACTACCACTGGTAAGAATAACAGTATTTGGGAAATTTTGGACCAGATAAACTTTCACCCATGTTCAAAATGATATTATTAGTAGCTAATACTTAGTATACATCTACAATGTGTTAGGCACTACAGAACATGCTTTAATATAATTTACTTAATCCTCATTATATTGTATTGTAATAAAGCCCATTTCTGTACATACGTAATCTGGACCCAGAGTTAAAATTTAAAAAGATTGTATAAGCATGTTCATGACAGCATTATTCAAAAGATGGGTAGATGAACAAATTGGGGTATTTACCTATAATGAAATATTATTCAGCCTAAAAAACATAAAATTTGGACACATGTTATAACATGGATGAACCTTGTGGACATTATGCTAAGTGAAATAAGCCAGACACCCAAAGACAAATACTTTATAATTCTACTTATTTGAGATATTCAGAATAGTCAAAAATTCATGAGATAGAAAATAAAATGCTGGTTGCCAGAGGCTGGTGGAAGGGGAAATGGAGAATTACTTAATGAGTGTAAAGTTCCAGTTCTGCAAGATGAAAAGGGTTCTAGAGATCTATTGCACAGAAATGTAAAAGACTAACACTATTGAACTGTATGTTTTAAAAAGGTTAGTACAGTAAATTTTATGTTATGTGTACTTTACTACAATGAAAGGTTTAAAAAAACTTGCTAAGATACACGACTACTGAGAAGTATTACGTGGATTCAACCCAGGTCTGTTTAAGTCCTCTGCACCTTGAGGGGATTATGCTTCTCTGCCTAACTCTCACTGATGTTGGCCTTGGCTATGGGACTTGTGGTTCCCTGCCTGTAAACGGGCATAATTCTCCTTCTCATTGGCATCCCATAGATATAGGACTTCACCATAGGACTTCTCTCAACCAATGGAATGTGGATAAAAGGGAAATAGGCCACCCCAAGTGGCAGCTATAAAAGTCACTGAAGAATACGGTTTGCTTTCCTCTCTTTTCTCTTTGCCATGAGATTGCCATGTTCCAGAGATTGGCTCCTCCATGATTCTGGGTTCAGGAGTGGAGAAACAATGGATCAGATCTGAATCTCACTCATGATGAACATATAGTATGAATTGAAAAAAAAAGTATAGTTTTAGGCCACTGAGGTTTGGGGGTTTGAGGTGCCTCAGCCTGGACTAGCCTAATCTGATATAGCTATTAACCAGTAGTTTAGATAGCTCTGAAGCAACACAATGAACTTTTGTAAAGGTATGGAGTCAAGTAATGAAGTAGGAATGAGCAGGGGATAGTTGATAGTGTAACTTCTGGGACTTCTAATTTTACTTTTTGTATTTGAACCTGTGTGGAAGTGCAACCCAGAATAGGATGATTGAGTTCCAAATTTTATTGGACCTAAACTGGTAAGTAGTCTACATTTTGAAATATTTTGGAAATCATTTGTCAACATTCATATCATACAGGTTTTTTCTGTCAACCTCTACTGTTGGCGGCATGCTAAATTAGAAAAAAACGGTAAAAAACTAATCCTAGTAAAATGATGACATATCACTAGATTTAAATCACAACACTAATCAAGAAGATACACATAATCATTTCAGTAATTTTAAGTGTTACATAATGAAATAACTTTCTCTTGAGAGGTTTTCATTATTGTTGTTCCTTAAGTACCCATCACGATCCTCTGTGCACCTGATTTTCAGACTCCTCAACATCAGCTTCATAGATTTTACTTACTCTGCAGATACTTGCCTGAAAACAAGTGATTACTATCATATAACCATGATTAGATGAAGCTGGGAAGCTGGGAATATAAGACATGTCTATCCACAGGAAAAATGGCTAAATAAATTGTGGTGTTCATCACAATGGAATATCATCCATGGGCAGTTATGATACAGTATACAGGTAACCAAATACACAGCACAACCTCCACTGTATAAGAGAAACTATTCATAGAACAGAAGTCTGGAAGGAAAGACAAATGATATTAATCATGGTATTTCTGAGTGATAGGATTATGAGTGAATTTTATTTTTTCTCTATAGATTTTTTTCCCCAAATTTTCTACAATAAATGTTTTTCTTTATATAATACAAAGTAGAGGTTGTTAAAATAAAGAATATTATTGCCTGGAGTTTTCAATGGTGATTTCTCATAGTGGTAACAGTGAAGCTGGCATTTACTTTCAAAATACGAAATTTTAAGAACATATGTTTGCTGTGATTAATTATACAAAACTCAGTATGTTTCTCAACTCTTTTTCTTGGCCACCTGATGGTAATGAGATGACTTACATGATAAAAAGTTGTTATAACTAGTAGCTAGCAGTTACACTTTGCACTTAGACTTCACTTGAGATGATTATTAAAATTTGTAACTAAGCCGCTTAAACATGTGGCATTGTGCAACAATCATGTAATCAAAAGTAAAAGCCAATTATGCACCCCCCCCACAATAAAAAGATACAGTTGTTTTGGAATCACTGAAAACTTTTATAAATGGATCTAATTTCATATCAAAAGAAATTGACACAATGTTTTAAAACACAACAAAATCATCTACTTTTTAACTCATCTGAAACCCAACCTAGAACACCATGGAAGGTCTTTGAATTTTGGTTTTCAATGTCTGGGAATTTCCTTGATCAAAAGTTCTCCTTTGGATAATAAAAATATGTGAGATCATAAACTATAAGGAGAACATTTACAATTGTCTAGAGCAGGGGTGTCCAATCTTTTGGCTTCCCTGGGCCACAATGGAAGAAGAAGAATTGTTTTGGGCTGCTCATAAAATGCACTAACACTAACGATAGCTGATGAGCTTAAAAAAAGTCACAAAATAATCTCATAATGTTTTAAGAAAGTTTATGGATGCGTGTTGGGCTGCATTCAAAGCTGTCCTGAGCCACATGTGGCTCACTGGCTGTGGGTTGGATAATCTTGGTCTAGAAGATTCACAGGCAAGTGGGGCAGATTTTCAAAAAAGTGCCAAAGCTCTTATAAAATAAAATTCATAAGTTTGACACATTTAGTCAGTTTCTCCTGATTCTTTATTAGCAGAAGCTTCCTGTTTGAACACTAGTAAAGTTCAATATTATACTGTTATGTTTCTTCAGAGTTTACAAAACCAGAAATGACTTTGCTGAAGCCCATAGACAGGGGCAAAAAAACCTCCTAAATCTGAGGAATGTACATTAATTGGCTTGTGTTCCATCACATGTGTGATGTGTGGTGTGTCATATACAAATATGATTAGGTCACATGCACAAAATCTGAGGAATGCACATTAATAGGCTTGTGTTCCATCATATGTGTGATTTGCGGTGTGTCATATACAAACATGATTACTTCACATGCACTGTGGGATGTTATGCACAGAAAAGCCAACAAATAGCATTCAGTCACCTGCAGAAAAATTCCCTTTTAATCTTCCCACGGCTTGAAGAGAAAGATTTGGGGGTTAGTAGGTCTTTAATATCCCCTCTATACTAACATCACAAAGAGGGAACAGGTTTGGAGAATTCTATAGGCAAGAATATGTTCCTAGTATTTAAAAAGGAGGGTGGTCTAGTTTTCATTGTACTTACTATTATTAAACTTATTATTTGGTTAACATCTATTTATGGTAATGATACTGGTTCTCCATTTCTCAGATAAAAGCTAGTTTCCATTTTTTAAATTTATCTAAGTAAAATAGAAGGTCAATTTTAAGAAAAAAACAGTCGGTATATATTAATAGAAAAGGTTGGAAAAAATTGGCAAAATAGGTGGATCACATATGAAATTTCGGAAATTTTACAATAATGTATATCCTGAGTCAAAACCTAGACTGGACAATTATACAATTAAGTTATATATATATAAAATTTTAGAACTTCCAAATTCTGTGTTTGAGGTAGGAATAGTCATTTAATAAAAACCTTCTGAAATATTCAGACTCATTCTTTCAGTGCTTGCCTTATTCACATTTCCCTTTCACTTCCCCAAGACACACCTACTTGGAACAGATCATGGCAAACGGGAGGCAGGAGTAGACTGCAGCTCCGACTCGGATGGACACAGCAGCGTGTGGAGGCTTGCACTGTGGAATTTTTGCTCCAGAACGACTGCAGGAATAAAACAGGAAACCCAAGAGGACCCACAGATCCCCTGAAGGGGGTGGATTGCTCCTGCAAGACCCAGGAGACACCCCAAATACTGTGAGTGCTCAAACTGTGGAAGTGGGAAAGGGAGGTTCTCCACCCCCAAACACACACCCCCACTGGGGAAACTGAAGGTCTAGTTTATGGGAGAAGATTCCGACCTTACCTGGAGCTGGAAGCTGAGTCAATTTAGGAGCTGAGTGAAATACAGGGGTAGAAGAAGTAGCGGGAAAGACCCTGTGAGTTCGCGGGTCCCCAAGCAAGCCACTCCTGCCTGGCATCACGGGGATCCTTCGGGAGGGTGACCAGAGGCATGAGGAAAACACCACAAGGAGACGGAAACCTCCAGCTGAACTTTGTAACAATTTGAACTGCCTGAGAAGCCTCCTGGCTAGAACTTGGGGGAGGCAGTAAATCTGGCATGCAGACTTTACAGGTGGGGGAAGAATTAGAGCCCTTTTCTTTCCCAGCTGGGAGGTGGGTAGCCTGGGGAAACTTCTCAGCCTTGCCTGCCCACTGCCTGGAAATAGACTTGTTTGCTGTCAGTGGGGGCATGGTGGGAGTGAGACTGGCTCTTCGGATTGCGTGGGAGCTGGGTGAGGCCTGTGACTGCTGGCTTTCCTTCATTTCTCTGACAACCTGCATGACTCCGCAGAGGCATCCATAATCCTCCTCAGTACATAACTCCATTGACCTGGGAACCTCACCCCTATCCCCAAAGCAGCTACAGCAAGACCTGCCCAAGGAGAGTCTGAGGTCAGACACACCTAGTCCTGCCCCTACCTCATGGTCCTTCCCTACCCACCCTGGTAGCTGAACACAAAGGGCATATACTTTTGGGAGGTCTAGGCCCCGGCCCACCCACTGTTCCTCTCCATACTGCCACAGCTGATGCTCTCTGGAAAGTGCCACCTCCCAGTAGGAGGCCAACCAGCACAAAAATAGAGCATTAAACCACTAAAGCTAAGAGCCTTACAGAGTCCATTTCACAGCCCTGCCACCTCCACTGGAACAGGTGCTGGTATCCATGGCTGAGAAACTCATAGACAGTTTACATCACAGTACTCTGTGCAGACAACCCCCAGTATAAGCCCGAGCCTGGTAGACACGCTGGGTGACTAGACCCAGAAGGGAGATAATAATCACTATAGCTTGGCTCTCAGAAAGTCACATCCATAGGAAAAGGGGGAGAGTACTATCAAGGGAACACACCATGGGACAAAAGAATCTGAACAACAGCCTTCAGCCCTAGACCTTCCCTCTGACAGAGTCTACCCAAACGAGAAGGAACCAGAAAAGCAACTCTAGTAATACGACAAAACAAGGCTCTTTAGCACCCCCCCAAAATCACACTAGCGCACCAGCGACGGATCCAAACAAAGAAGAAATCCCCGATTTACCAGAAAAACAATTCAGGAGGTTAGTTATTAAGTGAATCAGGGAGGCATCAGAGAAAAGTGAAGCCCAATGCAAGGAAATCCAAAAAGTGATACAAGAAGTGAAGGAAGAAATATTCAATGAAATAGAGAGCATAAATACAAAAAATTAAAACTTCCAGAAACACTGGACACATGTATAGAAATGTGAAATGCTCTAGGAAGTCTCAGCAATAGAATTGAACAAGTATAAGAAAGAAATTCAGAGCTTGAAGACAAGGTCCTCAAATTAACCCAATCCAACAAACACAAAGAAAAAAGAATAAGAAAATATGAATGTCTCCAAGAAGTCTCAAATTATGTTAAACAACCAAACTTAAGAATGATTGGCATTCCTAAGAAGAGAAATCTAAAAGTTTGGAAAACATATTTGGGGGAATAACCATGGAAAACTTCCCCAGCCTTGCAAGAGACATAGACATCCAGATACAAGAAGCAGAAACAACACCTGAAAAATTCATCACAAAATATCATTGCCTAGGCACATTTTCATCAGGTTATCTAAATTTAAGAAGAAGGAAAGAATCTTAAGAGCTGTAAGACAAAAGCACCAGGTAACCTATAAATGAAAACCTATCAGATTAATGGTAGATTTCTTAGCAGAAACCCTACAAGCTAGAAAGGACTGTGGCCTAATCTTCAGCCTCCTCAAACAAATGATCAGCCAATAATTTTGTATCCAGCAAAACTAAGCATCATATGAAAGAAAGATACAGTCTTTTTCAGACAAATAAATGCTGAGAGAATTCTCCACTACCAAATCGCCACTACAAGAACTGCTAGGAGGACCTCTAAATCTTGAAGCAAATCCTGGAAACACATCAAAACAGAACCTCTTTAAAGCATAAATCTCAAAGGACTATAAAACAAAAATACAATTTAAAACATAAAAACCAAAACCCAAAAACCAAGGTACACAGGCAACAGATAGCACAATGAATGGAATGGTACCTCATACCTCAATACTAACATTGAATGTAAATGGCCTAAATGCTACACTTAAAAGATACAGAACTGCAGAATGGGTAAGAATTCACCAAACAAGTATCTGCTACCTTCAAGAGACTCACCTAACACATAAGGACTCACATAAAAACTTAAAGTAGGAAAAGGTATTTCATGCAAATGGACATGAAAAGCGAGCAGGAGTAGCTACTCTTATATCAAACAAAAGAAACTTTTATGAAACTGCAGTTAAAAAGATAAAGAGGGACTAATGGTAAAAGGCCTTGTCCAACAGGAAAATATCACAATCCTAAACATATATGCACCTAACACTGGAGCTCCCAAATTTATAAAACAATTACTAATAGACCTAAGAAATGAGATAGACAGCCACACAATAATAGTGGGGGACTTCAATATTCCATCAACAGCACTAGATAGTCATCAAGACATAAGGTTAACAAAGAAACAATGGTTTTAAACTCTACCTGGGAACAAATGGACTTAACAGATATATACAGAACATTCCATCCAACAACCACAGAATACACAGACTATTCAACAGTGAAGGGAGCTTTCTCCAAGATAGACCAAATGATAGACCATGAAATGAGCTTCAATACGTTTTAAAAAAATTGAAATTATATCAAGCACTCTCTCAGACCATAGTGGAATAAAACTGGAAATCAACTCCAAAAGGAACCTTTAAACCCATACAAATACATTAAAAGTAACCTGCTCCCGAGTGATCATTGGGTCAAAAATGATATCAAGATGGAAATTTAAAAATTCTTCAAATTGAACACTACTGACTCAACCTATCAAAACCTCTGGGATACAGCAAAGACAGTGCTAACAGAAAAGTTCATAGCTCTAAAAACCTACATAAAAAAGACTTAAGAGCACAAACAGACAATCTAAGGTCACACCTAAAGGAACTAGAGAAACAAGAACAAACCCAAACCTTGCAGAAGACAGGAAATAACCAAGATGAGAACAGAACTAAATGAAATTTAAACAACAAAAAAATACAAAAGATTAATGAAACAAAATCTGGTTCTTCAAAAAGATAAATAAAATTGATAGACCACTGGCAAGATTAACCAAGAAAAAGAAGAGAGAAAATCCAAATAACCTCACTAAGAAATGATACGGGAGATATTACACCTGACACCACAGAATTACAAAAGATCATTCAAGACAACTAGGAACACCTTTACTCACATAAACTAGAAAACCTAGAAGAGATGGGTAAATTCCTGGAAAGATACAATCCTCTTAGCTTAAATGAGGAAGAATTAGATGCCCTGAACAGACCAATAACAAGCAGCGAGACTGAAATAGTAATTAAATAATTACCACTAAAAAAGTTCAGGAGTAGAAGGATTCATAGAAGAATTCTACCAGACATTCAAAGAAGAATTGGAACCAATCCGGTTTACACTATTCAGCAAGATAAAGAGTGAACCCTCCCTAATTCATTCTATGAAGCCAGCATCATCCTAATACCAACACCAGGAAAAGACATAACCAAACAAGAAAACTACAGACCGATATCCCTGATGAACATAGATGCTAAAATCCTTAACAAAATACTAGCTAACTGAATCTAACAACATAACAAAAAGATAACCCACCATGATCAAGGAGGTTTCACACCAGGGATGCAGGGATGTTTTAAAATACACAAGTCAATAAATGTGATACACCACATAAACAGAAATAAAACAAAATCACATGATCATCTCAATAGATACAGAAAAAGCATTCAACAAAATCCAGCATCCCTTTATGATTAAAACTCTCAGCAAAATCAGCATACAAGGGATATACGTCAATGTAATAAAAGCCATCTATGACAAACCCACAGCCAAATTATACTGAATAGGGAAAAGTTGAAAGTATTCCCTCTGAGAACTGGAAGAAGATAAGGATGCCTACTCTCACCACTCCTCTTCAGCTTAGTACTGGAAGTTCTAGCCAGAGCAATCAGAGAAGAAAAAGAAATAAAGGGCATCCAAATCAGTAAAGAGGAAGTCAAACTGTCACTGTTTGCTGATGATATGATCATTTACCTTAAAAACCCTAAAGAATCCTCCAGAAAACTCCTAGAACTGATAAAATAATTCAGCAAAGTTTCCAGATACCAGGTACACAAATCAGTAGTTCTTTTATACACCAACAGCGACCAAGCAGAGAATCAAATCAAGAACTCAACCCCTTTTACAATAGTTGCCAAAAAAAAAAAAAAAAAAAACCCACTTATGAATATACCTAACCAGGAGATGAAAGACCTCTACAAGGAAAACTACAAAACGCTGCTGCAAGAAATCACAGAAGACACAAACAAATGGAAACACATCCTATGCTCATGGATGGGTAGAATATTGTGAAAATGATCATACTGCTAAAAACAATCTACAAATTCAACACAATTCCCATCAAAATACCACCATATTCTTCACTGGATTATAAAACAAATGCTAAAATTCATATAGAATCAAAAAAGAGCTCACAAGCAAGACTAAGCAAAAAGAACAAATCTAGAGGCATCACATTACCTGATTTCAAATTATACTATAAGGCCACCAAAACAGCATGGTACTAGTACAAAAACAGGCACATAGAACAATGGAGCAGAATAGACAACCCAGAAGTAAACCCAAATACTTACAGCCAACTGATCTTTGACAAAGGAAACAAAAAGATAAAGTGGGGAAAGGACCCCCTTTTCCACAAATGGTGCTGGTATAATTGGCTAGCCACATGTAGGAGAATGAAACTGGATCCTTATCTCTCTCACCTTATACAAAAATCAACTCAAGATGGATTAAGAACTTAAATCTAATACCTGAAACTACAAACATTCTAGAAGATAACATTGGAAAAAACCTTCTAGACATTAGCTTAGGCAAGAATTTCATAACCAAGAACCCAAAAGCAAATGCAATAAAAACAAAGATAAATAGCTGTAACTTAATTAAACTAAAGAGCTTTTGTACGGCAAAAGCAACAGTCAGCAGAGTAAACAGAAAACCTAAAGAGTAGGAGAAACTCTTCACAATTTATTCATCTGACAAAGGACTAATATCCAGAATCTACAATGAACAAATCAGCAGGAAAAAAACAAAAAATCCCATACAAAAGTGGGTGAAGGACATGAACAGACAATTCTCTAAAGAAAACATACAAATGGCCAACAAACATATGAAAAAATGGTCAACAACACTAATGACGGGGAATGCAAATCAAAACCACAATGCAGTATCACCCTACTCCTGCAAGAATGGCCATCAATAAAAAATCAAAAAACAGTACATGTTGGTGTGGATGTGGTGCTCAGGGAACACTTCTACACTGCTGGTGGAAATGCAAACTAGTACAACCACCATGGAAAACAGCATGGAGAAAAACAGTGTGGAGATTCCTTAATGAATAAAAGTAGAACTACTATTTGATCTAGCAATCCCACTACTGGGTATCTACCCAGAGGGAAAAAAGTCATTATACAAGATACTTGCACATGCATGTTTATAGCAGCACAATTCACACTTGTAAAATTGTGGAATCAACCCAAATGTCCATCAATCAAAGAGTGGATAAAGAAACTGATATATATGATGGAATATTACTCAGCTATAAAAAGGAATGAATTAACAGCATTCGCAGTGACCTGGATGAGACTGTAGACTATTATTCTAAATGAAGTAACTCAGGAATGGAAAACCAAACATCATACGTTCTCACTGATATGTGGTAGCTAAGCTATGAGGATGCAAAGGCATAAGAATGATACAATGGACTTTTGGGACTTGGGGGGAAGGTTGGGAGGGTGGCAAGGGACAGAAGACTACAAATAGGGTGCCGTGTATACTGATTGGGTGATGAGTGCACCAAAATCTCACAAATCACCACTAAAAAACTCATATAACCAAAAACCACCTGTACTCCACTAATCTATGGAAAAATAATAATAAAATAAAAGTCACAACAATTGAACTCATGGACATAGAGAGTAGAAGGATGATTACCAGGGGCTGGGAAGGGTAGTGAGGGGTTTGGGGTGAGGGGGATAAGTGGAGATTAATGAGGACAAAAAATAGAATGAATAAGACCTACTATTTGATAGCATAACAAGGTGACTATAGTCAATAATAACTGAATATTTTTATATAACTTAAAGAGTGTAATTATATTGTTTACAATTCAACAGTTAAATGTTTGAGGGGATGGATACTCCATTCTTCCTGATGTGCTTATTTCACATTGCATATCTGTATCAAAAGATCTCATGTAGTACATAAATATACACACCTACAATGTACCCACAAAAATTAAAAGACAAATTTAAAAAAGTCGAATAAAAAAAAGACACACCTACTTGATTTCCTTAAATTCAGGTAACTGATTTTGGCTCCACTTACATGAATGAGCATTTCATTTGGAAAAGCAAAGACTCAAATGCAAAAGTGATTGTATCGTTTGGCATTCTTCTATTTCCCCAAGTAGACTCACACATATAATAATTAGCAAAGGCATAAAAATATAGAATCCCCTTGTTCCAGGGGAGTCTGGGCGTGTGTTCCAGGACAGGCTGGTCCAGTTTTTTTCATAACTGGAAACAACAATTGGTTGTTCACCCAAGATGAATCAATGAGAAGCCTACTTAGCTCTGGGTAGAATAATCAGAAAGAAGCTGCCCACCTTTCCCAGTGTGATTGGCCGAGAGACAACAGTCCTCTTGAGGTGCTGGTGGCAAGCTTTCTACCACGAAGAGAGAACTTGGTTAGAGTGATGCTGCCATAGAGCAGATACAGTGATGGAGAGAGTCATTGTTCAACAAATACTTATTGGGCACTGACTATGATTATTTAAACACTGGAGCAGAGCTCTGGGAACAGAGCAATGATCAAACCAGGCCACAGCTCTGTCCTGAAGAGGCTGACACTCTGGCTAAGGCAGGACACAATGATGTCCTGCGGACACAATGATGAAGTGAGTAGCCATGAGATACAGTACGTTTGGTGGCTCTGAGGCTATGCACAAGGATAAAGCAGGGAAGGAGATAAGGGTATGCATCAGGAAAGGTGGAGCAACAGTCAGGTGGTACCCAGGTGATATCTGAGTGACGATCTGGAAGAGATGGGGAAGTGCATTATGGGGGTATCTGTAGGAAGAGCTTTCGAGATACAGGGAACAGTACATGCAGAGGTCCTGAAGTAAAGTGAAATGAGCAAGGTGGAAAAGAATTGGAAATGAGTCAGCAGAGACTGGGGAGTGAACTGTATAAGGCCTCGTTGGACATTTTAAGGATTTAGCATTTACCTAAAGTGGGATGGGAAATGACAAAAAGGTTCTGAACAGGGAAGTGACATTATCAGGATGTCAAGGCAAAGGCAGAAACAGGATGAACAGTGAGAGGCCATTGCCCTGATCTATAGGAGACAGTTGGAGGCAGCTTACTCTAGTGTGGCAGCAGTGTAAGATGTGGTATATTCTATTTTTTATTTTTATTATTTTTTTTGAGACAGGGTTTTACTCTGTTGCCCACACTGAAGTGCAGTGGCACAATTATGGTTCACTGCAGCTCTGATGGATCTCCTAGGCTCAAACAATCCTCCCACCCCAGCCTCCCGAGTAGCTGGGAGTACAGGCACACACCACTACACCTGGTTAATTTTCTTATATTTTTCTCTGTCTCAGTATAGTGAGACAGTGTTATTCTGTTGCCCAGGCTGGTCTTGAACTCCTGGGCTCAAGCAATCATCCCACCTTGGCCTCCCAAAGTGTTGGGACTACAAGAGTGAGCCCCCGTGCCTGGCCAGAAGTGGTAAATTCTTGATAAATGTAGAAGTAAGATTCTGGATCTAGTGTGGGTATGAGAGAAAATGGCTCGAGGGTGACTCTGAGATTTTTGGCTTGAGAAACTGAAACATTGGAGTGGAATTTAAGGAAATGGGACTATCACAGAAGAGAGAGGATTTAAATGGGTTGGAAGGAGAACCAACAATTCAGTTTTATTAAATTTGAGATCTTATTACATGATTCTGGTGGAAGTTGAGTGTCTGGATCCATTTATACTGAATGTCAGAATTACCACTTGACTTGTTTGATTATACAAAGCAGAATATTCATCCTACAGATTATCTCTTGCAAACTCTGAACATAAAATTCTCAATGTTTCTTTTTAGAAACTAATGCAACTTATCATTTTTAAGCCATCTGCAAATTTTCTTCATCAGTCCCTTAAGATGAAAGATGCTATTACGAGTTTGCTCTCTTTCAGTGGTAAGTGATAGAAACCCATCTTAGATTACTTAAAGAGGCTAATTAGTGTTTATAACTTAAAAATGCTTTTAAAAAACACAAGTATTTGGATATCAAAAAATTAAGTGTTTAATGGAAGCTACAGTACTTGAGAATCCTTGTGTTATTTTACATTAATCAGAAATATCATCTAAAAACTGTACTGATTTAAAGCCTTGCATACAAAATTCCATAATGATGAGTACATGAAACTTGCATATTTTAAGTGAGATGGTAAAGAACTGCAGCATGTCTTGAATTCGCAATGTGCAGTCAAGAGGAAGTACATTTGATTAATAATAGTACTTGAGGTTTGGCTTGCTTCTTTAGGTTTCATTCATCCATTCAACATTTAATATGCTGCTCCCATGTGCTGGGTTTGTGCTGGGCACTGTGGCTGGGTAAATAAGACACAGAAGGACTCTTTCCCTGTAAAGTTTAGAATCCATAGAGGAAGAGCGATAGCAAGCAGGTAATCAAAAACGTTATTTTTGCTCTTTATGCCAAGGCAGACGAGTAATTCTCTTCATAGTGATAATCACAAGAGCCTTATCAAAATTTTAAATAGGATTTGCACTTCAACCATGTCAAAGCTTAGGAAGACTATTTAGAGCTACCAGTAACAATACTATTAATGGCTCTAAGAGATTGTTTTACTTGCAATTTTGGTACATATTTAAAAATTATTAACATAAAATGTAAAAATTAACATATGTTCTTTATATGCCATTTTAAGGTGATTGGGGATTTTAATGATCTATGTGAAGTTCCCACCCAACGTAGGAAATTGTCCTTAATAACATCTACAGATCAACCTAAAGACTCCAGTTGAATTGTGGTAATAGCAGAGCATTGTTTTTGAGAGATTTCATTCAGTTGCTGGAATTCCCATCAAACTAAAGCTCCATGAGCAAAGAAGCCATGACAACCTGTGATCATCTTACCCATATCTTAAGCACAGAGCAAAATCACAATAGATAAAGGTATTAAATGAGTGATGAAATTCTAACAATATGGCTGAAAGAGAGGATACCATAGTGGTTAAGACTGGATTTGGATGCCCATCCTGTTACTTACTCTGCAATCTCAGTACAGTTATATAACCTCCATATGCCTCAGCTTCCTCCTCTCTAAAGTAAGCATACTAATACCTGCAAGTCATGATACTGCTGTGGGAATTAAGAATCAATACATGAAAATTACTTAGAACCATCACTGGAAATTGCTCAATAAGTTTCAACCATAATTATCAGCATCACTGTTATGTGCAAATTTCTACTTTGGATTGGGCATTTATATGCCATCTCTAAATTATAAAGGGATTTTGCTTCTTTTAAAAATTTTCATTCATTCATTGTACATTATCACGACATTTCTATTGATTTCTAATCAGTCTCTTCCTTCTGTCTTACTAATCCACTAAGTTCTTCACTGATTCCACCATGATGTTACACTGTCTTTTACAATCATAATTTCCTAGCAAGTAATCACATCAATTATTAAGTCAGAGAAAAGAGCCAGATAAACTTGTTTGCATATATTTTTGCAATCAGAATTTTTGATTGATGCTGTATTTGGAATCTATAAATAATGATGTATATTTAGACCATATTAATTCAGTAGGAATTGTTGAGAAAACCAAACATATTTAGTAAAGAGTTGTAAATACAGAATTTTTTGTTTCTGTATTTCCAAACCCATGTGCTCTTTGGTCTAACAGCAACCAAGTGGTATGACAAACAGGTAGATTAGACTTCCTCTAATAATTAGATAAGGATCATGTTAAATTGTTACATTAGTCGGTTGCTTACAAATGGGTCTTGCTATAGAAATTCAAATGGTTTGTTGCTAAACTTGTGCTCTGCAATGGTCATTGTACTACCAATTGTTAGCCACACTCTTTTTTCTATAGCTAATACAAAGAACATAAACATACAAACTTCTCTAATCAAATTTACACTGGTTAATTAACATTTAAAGTAGTAGAATTATGTCTTACATTACTTTAAGTTAGCCTAAAAATGCTAGTCAATCATATTCAATTTTATATTATTGGAGTTCTTTGCAATTTTAGACAAAAAATGTATGTTTTCAAAAAAATTGGAAATGATATATGGAAACAGAAATGCATCAATGAAATTAGCAACCAAGCATAAAAACTGTCTCATTCTTACATAAAGTTAGTTAAGCTAACATTTTTATTCAATTAAGAAATTTGAAAATAAATTAAGAAAACAATTTTCTGCAAGTAAAAGTATGGTATCACTGCCCATAAGTTACCTAATCCCTTCAAACCATACTTCTATCACCTTTAAAATAGAGATAATAATGGCACCTACCTCTTGGGAGTAGTTATGAGGATTAAATGTGGGAATGAGCATAAATTACTTGGGACACAATGTTTTCAATCACTATTAGCTATGATGAGGGCAATGACAACAGTAACTCAAACATTTGCATTGTGAGTAAGTACCAATAAAACAATAAAACACAATGATGAAATGTATACTATGCTATTAGATTAACTGAAATACATGTGGAACATTCCCAAATTGTAAATCACTGACTTTCTTGTAGACTAATATAATTGTAACTCATGATTGTAGCTGGCGAATTTACCTGTGAATACACAGCTAACAAAAACTCAGCTTTGAAGGCAACACTGACAACTCTGGTTAGATTTTTTAGAATCAACACATTCACAGGACCATCATCTTCTGCTGATAACCATTTAATGTACATTGCCATTTTTTGAATGATGTAGAAAAGAAAGGTAAAGAAGGAAAAATCACTCCTGATTCTTCGGCATTAATTTTAACTTATTCATGCTTATCAGAAATCCTCAAACTTTGGGAAACTAAAAATACGTGAATGTAAACCCAACTAAGCTTATCATATTTTCAAAGAAAAGGGGATAGATTTAACCTAACACCCCACATTAAGATTTTTTCAAAAGGTGCATATTCATTTTCACAGGGAGTCTCTACCTAAAAATTTGAGGATATCATGAAGACAAGCGCATGTGTGGCTCTGAGTTTTAAGGTTTTGGAGTTAGGTTTATATAATCTAGTGAGATTAATGACGTGGGGTGTCCATTTCAAATAATATAGAAGGCTATCATTTTTATTGCAAACTGTTTTCCTTACCATTTAAATAAATCAGAATATACTTACGCGTTTTCTTGGTGGTTGCATTAACTGTGGCACTAAATGGCCCGGCGCCGGCGCTGTTGTAAGCCCGGACAGCTGTGTAATAGGCCAGGTTGCTCTTCAGGCCCCGTAGTCTGGCTGATGTCTCATTTCCTGCCACTTTCACTTTACTGGATGATTCCTCCTTTCCACCACCATTCCAGTACCGCACCTGGTGGGCAGAAGACACCAAACATGTGAAGGCATAAACAAATTCTGCCCTTTCCATTAAGTGATTTTCATTAAAATGGGCACTGATTTATTTCCTGATTTATTCAACAAATATTTACTGAAGACCTACTATGTGCTAGGTGCTGCATTAGGCTGTGTGTCACAACAGAGAAAAGGGACTCTAGGAGGAGAAAAATAATGAACAAATAAATATATGAACCAGATAAATTCAAACAGAACAAGTGCTAAGCATGCCGGACTATGAGATTATAAGTGGGAGAATGAAAGGGAAATGTAAGAAGGAGGGAGGCATATATATAAATATGTGTGTGTGTGTGTGTGTATATATGTGTGTGTGTGTATATATATGTGTATATCTATAATTAAAAACAGGAACAAAGTGTGATTAATATTGCCAATTTTCTGTATTACTATGTTCTATAAAATTTTGTTCAAAAATGTTTATATAAGGTCAGATCATTTTTTAAAATGTGGAAAAGTTAAGAAAGAAATACAAAAGATACCCCACTTTCCTTCTCAGTTTGTTTTGGATTTAAATAGTCAAAGTACTACAACTGAAAGAACAGACTAACTTTATGCTGATTTGGATTTGATAGGCACAACTACAGTACAGGGATGGAGAAGAAAAAGCATCCAGGCTGAAGGAACAAAATTTGGAAATGTAATTGTTCAGAAAAGGGTGAATGTAAAGATTGAAAGATTGACAGAACATGAAGGTAGCATCTACAAAAGATAAGCAGAGACAAATACTACAAAGCATACGAGGAACCCTGCGAGCAAGAAAATGTCAGCAGACCCAGCCAGCGGAAGACGAGCTGGAATACGCTGATCTGAAACAAAGTTTAAAATAACTCTGTTTAAAATATCTAGATTTATTAAAGAAGAAACTGAATCTACCATGCAATGACAGAAGATTTAAAAAAAATCAGATTTGAAAAATAACACACGGGGCTCTTAGACCTAAAAAATTACAATTATTTAAAAAATAAAATCAGTGATAGAATTAAGCTGAAGACTTATGGTGGAAAAGGGAATTAATTAACCCAGAACAGAGCCCGTATAAAGAAATAAAAATTACAAAAGCAAAGTTAAAAGACACTGAGGGTACAATGAAAAGTTCTAACTGGAGTTTCAGAAGGAGAGACTGAGGAAAAGCAATAGTCAAAGGGAAAAGGCTGAGAATTTTCCAGAACTGAATAAACGCAGCAATTTTCCTATTGCAAATTCACTCTGAGTTTAGAGTAGGAAAAATAAAAGGCAAATCCACTCCAGGGGAGGGGGGTTGTTAATATTGAATTGTGGTTCTCAATCATTTTTCATTGCTTGACACCTGAGAGATAAAGGCTATCTTCTTGAGCAGTCGTGGGTGACTATGCCTTGGTTTGCCAGTGAGGATGTGCACCTGGGACAGAAATTAACTGCATTTCCTCACCCAGCAGATAGCAGGAGGGAAAGAATGTTAAGGTGGATTCACACACCTGAGGCAGGGGCTTGTCTGTCTTGGTTATCACCATAGCTTTACTGCTCGCAGCAAAGTCTGTACATACTAACCATCAACTGCTGTTGAATTGTTGAATGACCTGAACATAGTTTAAAAATGCCTCCCTCCTTCCTACATCAGAGATTCACCAGGCTATGTATTCAATTCCCAATATTGTATTCATCTATGAAACATCAAAACTCCAATTTCTTGAGGAGGCAATACAATTTTTTGCCTTCAGAATCATAAAACCCTTTCATAAACCAATATATTTTTATTTGGGTAAGTAAACAGAAACACAATTGAGAAATATCAGAATTAAAAATATCTCTATTACTTCCAGTAATTTGTTTTTTCCAAAAAAGAATGTCCCTATTGTGAAGAGTCCTTAATACCACTGCATCAGAGATTTCACTTAATTTAAATTTAAAATTGAAATGCAGCTTATAAAAATAATATATTAAAACGGCATTCTTCAGCCATTAAAGAATAGCTATTGAATCAGAAATACTCTTAATAGACAAAAAGAATTATATACATATTTACAGATTTTCAGAGACAAATATTTTAATTTAGCAGTTAGACCAGACACATTTAAATAAATAGAAAGCAGGTAAAAATGCATTAAAAGTCTTTTAGGAAGACAACTCCAGATCCGTCTTCCACTCTTCTTCACTCTGCTGTCAGCCCCTAGGAGAGCTGACTGGTATGAACTATTGTCCGTCTGGCTCCCTTGCCCTGTGGCTTCTCACTTGGTGTAAGTAATAGGATGCTGGTGATGGGAGGGTGGAAGGAAAGAGAGGCTGGGATATTTATTCCCCCAGCGTTGAGCCACCATTTGGTACGGAATGTCTTTGCCTAATAAAGAATAGAGCACCATTTAGGCAACCTTCACTCACAAAAGGCTACTGCTACTGCTCTCTCCAGTAAAACCAACCCTTTGACCCTCTTCAAAAGTCTGCATTATACACACTTGAATGCATTTTTGCCTGTCATATTTATTTCAGTATGCCTCAATTGTCTGTATCCTATTTTTCCATATGCATTTGACTTGTGCTAGAGTGAATTCTTTGCCCAATTTCAGAGAATTAGACCTAATGCATATGTCTTTTTTTTCTAGTGAGATTCTCATAGTCTCAAAAAAAGTACTCACATATTTGACATATTTTTTCTTTTCTTTCCTTTTTTTTTTTTTGGAGACAGCATCTCACTGTGTTGCCCAGGCGGGAGCACAATGGCACGATCTCAGCTCACCGCAACCTCCACCTCCCGGGTTCAAGCAATTCTCCTGCCTCAGTCTTCTGAGTAGCAGGGATTACAGGTGACCGCCACCATGCCAGACTAATTTGTGTATTTTAGTAGAGACAGGGTCTCATCACGTTGGCCATCCTGGACTCGAATTCCTGACCTAAGGTGATCCACCCTCCTCGGCCTCCCAAAGTCCTGGGATTACAGGTGTGAGCCACCACGCCTGGCCTACATCTTTTTTCATTCTAATTGAAATATTAGGAACATATTCTGTACAGCTGTTTGGAACAGGAGGCCGGAAGAAGGCATCAATGAAGTTTAAGTTTGGCATTCTATTATGGCACATTAATTACGTTCTTCTGCCAAACTTGAAAAAAATATTGATTCCTCCAAAATATACTAATCTGTATCATTTCACAAGTGTAGACTTGTTTTAATCATCTATCAAGGTCATTCTCCCAAATGTGGTTCTTTCATAACAGAGAAGGACTTTAAAGAAACAGACTGTAGATACCGCACTAGAACGTGGGAGCTTTCATTCCTCAGGCACCCAGGATCCATGAACTTAAAGGCTTCTGCCTCTCTTCATCATGTCTGTATCTCTTGTTCCTACCCAAAAGGGCACCAGAAAAGATCTGAGCCTGAGTGTAACGGCTTAGCTGATGAAATAAATTGGAGCCCAGGGAAATGAGCTTCTCAACTACTGCTTGGTCAAATCAGAAAGAAAATTAGTCTAGATGCTAATGATGATGTGTGCTCAGCATGCCACATGGCACATGATCAACCCTCACTGAGATGAGAGAAAGGCAGGAGCTATTAACAATTTTAAAGCCAAACTGGGGAAACTGCAACCCAGAAAGTTAGCCACACGACTGATAATTAAATACTCTGCCAAGTCCTTCCCCCACCCAAGGTTAATTTTTAAATCATTACTGAAACGAAGAAAAGACATATTTTTATCTTGGTATAATTACATAAATTATTTTGTAAGATTTTCCCAATTAGTACTTCTTTCAGCTTGTTTCCTTTTTCTTTATACTTACCAAGCATTTGGGAAAGAAATGTTTAATCATTGTTTCCTTTCAATACTGTATTCATGCTACATTTGGACATTCTATTTGCTACTCTTTACAAACAGGCAAGCGGCAATGCATTTCAACCTGTAATTAATTTCAAGAAAGTCCCATTTTCCCATAGCTCTTCTCATCTTTCTGTGTTCCACTTTGACGGCAATATCAGCATGCATTAGAAATGGTGGCCACTGGGTCCCACACTGGGATTGTGCTACATTACTATATATTACTTCACTGTTTTTTTTTTTTTTTTTTTTCTTCAGTACAATGTCATCCCAAAGCCCAATATTCAAAACAGAGAAAAGTGAAAGCCCTGAGTCTCTTTGGGCCATTTTGACAATAGCTGCTTTATCTCATTTAATTTGCAAACAATGCTGTGAGTTATTATTATCTCTATTTTAACTGAGCCTTGGAGAGCTCAAACAACTTGCTCAAGGACATACAGCAACAGGGTAGCAGAGCCCAAACTGCAGTTATTCAATCAACATATATTTTTTGCATGCCTCCTGTATGTCAGATACTACTCCAGGCACTTGGGGATAGATCAACGAAGAAAAAGGCTGAGTTAACGTCTCCCTTGCAGAGTTTATATTCAACCTAGCAGATCTGAACACAGGTTTGTCTAATTCTAAAATGGTGTGGACTTAACTAGACACTGTGATGGTTCTATGAGGATTTTTACATTTTCTGTCTTTCAGTGAAACTCTCTTTCTTGGTGTGACCAATAATGGTGTAATTCTACTTTCTTATAAAATATCCTTATCTGGATGACTTATTGACCTAAATTTATATACAGTTACGTGTTACAATGACAGGGATATGTTCTGAGAAATGTATTATTGGATGGTTGTTGCATTGTGTGAACATCGTAGAGTGCAATTAGGCAAACCTGCATGGTATAACCCACTACACACCTATGTTAGATGGTGTAGCATAGTGCTCCTGGGCTATAAACCTGTACAGCATGTTGCTGTAGTGAATACTGTAGGCAATGTAACACAATGGTACATTTTTATATATTCCAGCATACATAAACATAGGAAAGGTAAAGTAAAATGGTGGTATTATAATCTTAGGGGACCACTGTTGTATATGTGGTCTGTCCTAAACTGAAATATCATGATGCAGTGCATGACTATATTAAACAATCAACATCTACCTGCCCCTAAGCTGTTCAACAACCACCAGTGACTGCTAGCACTCTGTTCTGCTTGAAATCCCACAAGCCATTCATGTATATTCTTCCATTTATTTTTCTTAACTATTTTACAAGTTACAACCAGGTCAAGAATTATGATCCTGTCATGATTTCCATAAAGGACAACACTGTTCACGGTGAGTGTGCATGTCAGTCTCCCATCTGAGGAGTGCCATGTGTTCATTTATTTTCTTTTTTGTTTGTTTGTTTTTTGAGATGGAGTCTTGCTCTGTCGCCCAGGCTGGAGTGCAGTGGCACGATCTTGGCTCACTGCAAGCTCTGCCTCCCGGGTTCACGCCATTCTCCTGCCTCAGCCTCCCGAGTAGCTGGGACTACAGGCACCCGCCACCACGCCCGGCTAATTTTTTGTATTTTTATTTATTTATTTATTTAATTTTTAAAATATTTTAAGTGCTAGCATACATGTGCACAAGTGCAGGTTTGCTACTTATGTATACATGTGCCATGTTGGTGTGCTGCACCCATTAACTCATCTTTTACATTAGGTATATCTCCTAATGCTATCTTTCCCCTCTTCCCCCACCCCACGACAGGCCCCAATGTGTGATGTTCCCCGCCCTGTGTTTCCAAGTGATCTCATTGTTCAATTCCCACCTATGAGTGAGAACATACAGTGTTTGGTTTTCTGTCCTTGTGATAGTTTGCTCAGAATGATGGTTTCCAGCTTCATCCATGCCCTACAAAGGACATGAACTCATCCTTTTTTTATGGCTGCACAGTATTCCATGGTTTATATGTGCCACATTTTCTTAATCCAGTCTATCATTGATGGACATTTGGGTTGGTTACAAGTCTTTGCTATTGTGAATAGTGCCCCAATAAACATACGTGTGCATGTGTCTTTACAGCAGCATGATTTATAATCCTTTGGGTATATACCCAGTAATGGGATGGCTGGGTCAAATGGTATTTCTAGTTCTAGATTCTTGAGGAATCACCACACTGTCTTCCACAATGATTGAACTAGTTTACAGTCCCACCAACAGTGTAAAAGTGTTCCAGTAGAGACGGGGTTTCACCATGTTAGCCAGGATGGTCTTGATCTCCTGACCTTGTGAGCCGCTCACCTTGGCCCCCAAAGTGCTGGGATTACAGGCGTGAGCCACCGCGCCTGGCTGTGTTATTTTCTTTAAATAAATTTGATCAAACATTGAATCCCATATCCTGCTCAGCTAATGGGAGATTCAGCCATAGTCACTCCTGGGCCTCTCTTCCCAAAGCCCCCAAGATCACTTATTTTTGTGTTTGATTTGAGCCCGTTACTTTTAGCAGCTGGGGGCCATGTTTGGTGAGTGAGTAATCACTGCTAAGTGTAGGAAACACAGTTGTTCAATCTTGCTATCAACCTGGGCACTGCCTTAGAAAGATGTAGGCCCCAGGAGGCTTTGTAAGCTTCAGACATTTATTTCTGCCAATGCCATTGGAAATTTCTCTTCTATGTTTTCCTCAGTTGCAGTTTCTCTCCTATGACCCTCCAAGAAACATGGAACAATCTCCCTAATGGCCTGAACTTTTGAAACAAAGTTAGGAAGGGAAGTGTCTTGCAGGCACCTCCTTTTGATAGCTTTTGGCATAATCCTTTGAGTTAAGGGAGCTTACTGTCAATTATTTGCTACATAATATTTACTAGGGAGAAATAGATACATTAATATCTCAAAAATTCTTCTGAGGAATGTCTCACACCTACTGACTGTTTATTATATGAGCCAGGAATTGGTCAGGTGCAGTGGCTCATGTCTGTAATCCCAGCACTTTGGGAGGCCAAGGCAGGCGGATCACCCGAGGTCAAGAGTTAGAGACTAGCCTGACCAACATGGAGAAACCCCATCTCTGCTAAAAAATACAAAAATCAGCTGGGTGTGGTGGTGCGCACCTGTAATCCCAGCTACTTGAGAGGCTGAGGCATAAGAATCACTTGAACCCAGGAGGTGGAGGTTGTGGTGAGCTGAGATCACGCCACTGCACTCCAGCCCGGGCAACAAGAGTGAAACTCCATCTCAAAAATAGATAGATAGATAAAGAAATAAAGAGCCAGAAATGATGAGAACCTCATTACACACCTAATCTTATCCAATCCTGCCAATATCCTAATGAATTAGGCCTCTTACTGTCCCCATTCTACAGGTGAGGAAAATGAGGCTCACAGAGTTTATGTAATTTTCCCAACACAGCTGGCAAGTGGTAGAATTGGGATTTGCTATGGACTGGCCTCAGAGTCACACTCCCTTACAGCTGTGCTCCTTCCATCCCATATACCTTTACCTCCATTGCCAATGTCACTGCCAGTTCTCTAACCACAAGGGAGCTACTGTTGGCTCCCCATCATCTTTCATTGCTTACATCCATTGTCATGGAATTAAAGAAATCTTCCATCCAGCTATTCCTGGCTTCCTTTAAGATGCGCATTAAGTTGTTCTCCTGTATTTATGTGGTGTTTTACTTCTTCATACTCTCTCTTCCTTAAGTCTGGACTATTCTGTCTCTGATCAGGCTTCTCTGTGTCAAGACCAGTGTTTATTACGTTTAAGTGTGCAGGAAGATGTTTCTTTACAGATAGTTACTAAAAATATACACTAACAAGACCTAGTCCTAAACGTTTGGATTGAGTGGGTCCTGGGAGAGCTGTGGGAGCTCAATTTTAACAACACCTTCAGGTAATTCTGCTGTAGGGGTTTCACAGTCCATACTTTGAGCATCATTGCTCTATTCCCTATCCTTTCTTTTCTTAATTTGTTAATATTAATTCAAGTCAATGCTTGTTTGGTTGCAAGGAACAGAAACTCTGTCAAGGCAGTTCAAATATAAAGAAAATCCATTAAAAAGAAGGGCAAGGTAAAATTATGGAAAAGAATAAAGCCAAGTCATTTGAGAACTGAATGACTGTCAAAGAGCTATTTTATTCTGGCTGCCCCCACTTTTTTTGAGATAGAATCTCAGTCCGTCATCCAGGCTACAGTGCAGTGGCAGGATGACGGCTCACTGAAGCCTCGACCTCCTGGGCTCAAGCAATTCTCCCATCTTAGCCTCCCAAGTAGCTAGGACTACAGGCATGTGTCACCATGTCTGGTTAATTTTTGTATATGTTATTGAGATGGGGTCTCACTAAGTTGTCCAGGATGGTCTTGAAATCCTAGGCTCAAGCAGTCCTTCTACATTTGCCTCCCAAAGTATTGGGATTACAGGTGCAAGCCACCACACCTGGCTTATTCTGCCCTCTTGCACGTTCCATGAGCCCCTCTCTCCTCCATTCTTTAGGGTTGCATGGGAGTGTATTTCATCTCTGCAGATTAGCTTTGTCCTGCCTGTCCATGGCCTTAGTTTGAGAAGTCTGAACTGAGCCCCAAATTTGACACACTACTGCATTACACTCACTAACTATAATCTCTATATTGCTTATTTAAATATCTCAAACAAGAATCTGACTTGCTAGGCTTCACAGTCCACAGAGCATTTACATTTGATCAAGAGACCACCCTGGAGCTCTCATTTGAAGGTGTGTTGGCAAGTGGAGGGGTACGTGGCCCTGTCATGCAAACCTGCCCATGTAAGCCTGCCACTGAATCAGGAGTTACACACTTCCTCAGGGAAGCTTGGAGGGAAGCTTCATAAGAAGACAGCTGTGGGTGGGATGAAATCACAACTATGAATCCCACAGTGTCATTGTTGGCTAAATCTTCTTTGCATTTTATTTATCTTGCCAGTTATCGGCTCTACTGCTCCCAGTTTCCTCTAACTGCTCACTACTAAATAGGGGACCCAGTTCAAATGGTTTCTTAGCCTTTAAAGCCACCTGTGACCTGGTCCTCCCGTGCCTATCTGAAGTCACCTTTTCAAACAGGAACCTTTGGCAGGTGCTTTTCCATCATGCCATGCCTAATCCAGAATGTTTTCCACTCCTTCCACCTTTATTTACTTTCCCTTGAAAGTCCTGTTAAGCCTTACCACCCTTATAAAGACTTTCAGTATGTCCCATCCTTCTTGACAACGCAAACATTTCCTGTTTGAGTGACCTAGTCAGACCTTCATTATAGTTGGTCTTACATTATCCTCTCTTTCAGATGTTTCATCCTATTTCACTAAACAGAGAGGTATTTGAAGGCTCAAAGTATCTTACAGACAGGTGGCTTCTCTAGAGCCTATAAAAGAACCCCACAATGTAACAAAGCCACCAAGAAAGTAAGACAAAGAGCTGGAGGACAGTGACTTCCTGTTGACGAAAGTACTCTATGAACTTAATACTGCAGTTCAATCTCACCCTTATTTTTTAGCAAATCCATCTAAAATATTTGGCCCACGTGATGCATGATTTCCTTTCATATTCTTTTTTCGTTCCTTTTCTACTCCAACTAATGTTATTTTCATTCAACTGGTTAAATTCAGTATACATTGAACATCAGATGAAACAATGTGTTGATAAAAAAATTTCAGCCAAAGATAGACTTCAAATAAGAGGTCATTGTTAAGGATTTCAAATGTAAGGAGACAAAGTAGCATGTAACACACATACACGAATTAATCAGAAAAGAAATTACCTCATAGCCCAGTAAATGTCCATTGCTCAACTTCCAAGGAATGGTATTCCATGAAACCTCAATTTCTGAGGAAGATAAGCTATTTGCAGAGACTTGAGATGGGGCCACTGTAGGCTCTGTTTGGAAATAGAAATTGAAATATGATGATAATTTTGGCAGTTTGTTTAAAACATATATTAATGTTCTTATTTTTATAAAAGCATTTTAACATACTTGAAAATTCTATGAAATATTCTGGCACCATATGTTGAAAATAGAGACACTGGTCCGTTTCCGTTTCTTAGGAAAAGATGGCATCATAGCCAAAGGCTTTTCCTTGCTAACCAGCTGTGGCAACCTATACTTTCCTCCCTTGCACCTCTTTGTTGGCATCTTCCTTATCTTCCTTTTTTTTTGCCTGTGTTCTCCTCACCTTGTCTTTATTTCCTTCCCTTCATCTCTTTCCTACTGTTTGGGAACTTCTCTGTCTACAAATGCTACTTAGTTTCCATTTTGCCAAATGAAGGTCTAGGTTAAGTAAAGCTCATTTACACAATAAACACTGAGTGAGTACCTTCTCTAGCGAGGCCTACAGAAGGGACAACTGAAATGTGGTGGATGGCATGTTCTTTTGAAGGAGTAGATAGAAAAGGAGGTGGTTTGTTATACAGCAAGAAGACCCCCCTTTGTAAAAAGCACTGTTGAGATTCTATGGAGTTCACAGTGGTTCTCCCCTCTCAGGGCCCAGTTCAGGTGCATTTCTCTTGTCAAATGATCCTGCTTCTTAGACAAGGTGGCTTGATGCTGAGATGAATTCCTGGTCTAAGGTGGGGCCTCTTAGATTTTCTCTCTTGAGAATTTGAAACTTGGTTTGGAGAGTCGAGGAATACTTGGAGCCCACCGATTCAGTGCAGGTGCTCTAGAGGAGCAGACCATTTTCTGAGGTTTCAGGGCTTCTCCGATTAAAGTTATTTGTAAGGTTTGCTACATAACTCTCCCTTGGATTCACAGAGACACCCCAGTAGATTTCACAGAAATCTTCTGCTTCTTCCTTAGGTAAGCCCAATTCATTTCTCAAGTTTGAACAAAAAGACTTTTAGCTGACTCTTCAGTGGGAGCAAAAATGGTAACAGGGGAAGGAAAATGAGGGAGGCAACAGTGGGTAGGAGGCAACAATGGGTAAGAAGCTGTGGCTGTCCCTCTTTTCCAGTTGCCAGCACCTAGGTCCTGGATGCACAGGTAAACAGCGTCCAAAAACTCCCTGGATAATTGCCATCACGCCCCAGACCTCTCACTTGCCCTTGCAATCCCTGGCAACTTTTAGAAATGAGGTCTGGCTATGAATTTAAGACTCTTCTGCAAAGACTTTTATTATCCTTAAAAAAAAAAAAAATCCCTCTCAGAACTCAACGGAAAGTGAGAAGGCAAGAATAGGGGCAGGGATCCAAAGAAAAATCAACTCTACTTACTATTCTTAGGAATGACAACTGCGGACCACTTTTTGCAACTTACTGTCAGGTCTGGAGGGTAGGGGAGACACTGATATATTTTGTGAGCTCAGAATGGTTAAGGGCAAAGGCCCCTGGTTAAAATACTGGCTGTACCACTTACTATTAGGAATTTTGGCAAATTTATTACTCTCTTTTACAAGGCTTCCATTTTCTCATTTGTAAATGGGAAATAATAGTGCCTATATTTCTTATCTGAAATATCAAATTAGGTAATGTCTGGCAGGTAGTAAAACTTGAATACATGTTAGTTTCTGCCATTTATTATTTTTGTTTTTTGTAGAACTATAAAAAACTACACCAGTTGTTGCTGATCTATGAAATGGCAATTTTGTATAATTCTTTTACCTTGATTATTTTCTAAAGCGGTCATGAGACAAAATTTAGATGTCTCAGTATCTGAGACAGGTATAAAAGAAAGACAAAGAAATGGAATGGTCCAGAGTGAAGTATGTCTGTATCTCCACCAGCAGGTTCATATCCCTCAAACCTGCACATTGCATATCTGTTGAATGAGATACAGCTGCTCCTGACTCTTCATCCAGTAACATCCTTTTCTCAGGCCATGGAAACCACTGGACAACTTAGGACTAGGATAGCTCCAAGGGGTATATTTTTATTACCCCAAGGTAAGGCTGTGATTTTCCTTGCTTCACAAACTGGAACATAGGAAGTGTTCCTCAAAACAGATTTTTAAATTGATGGTTATGATCTGAGACAGGTCTCAATCAATTTTGGAATTTATTGTCCCAAGGTGTTAAGGCCATGCCCAGAAGAAAAAAAAAAAAAAAAAGAAAAAACAAAAAAACACGGGTTCACAGAAACAGTCTGTGGTCTGTGTCCATTTCCAAAGATTGAATTTGAGGGCTTTAATATTTAGAGTGGGCTGGAGTGCAAAGAGGAAGGGTATGGTAATCTGCATGTTGCAAGGGAAAAGGAGCAGATAGGAGGCTAATCAATTAGGTCTCCTGCTCAGTAAATCAGTACTTTACATAAGGCAAGGTGAACATAGAGTAGCTACCTGTAGAGAGATTTAACCTTTTATCTGTAGCTATCTGGTTAGGAATAAAAGGAAAGGCATTTTCTTGCATGACTCAGCATTCAGCTTAATTTTTTCCTTTTGGCCTAGTGAATTGGGGTCCTGAGGTTTTATTTTCCTTTCACAGTTACGTCCTCTAACTATCCATTAAGTCTTATACTTCAAGTCATTTATGATTGATTGATATTTATCACTTGCACTGGGAATCTAACTACTACTTGGATCATTGTTCTTTGGAATAAATATATTTGAAGGCAAAACGAGACTCCATATCCATTTTTGGAGCACAAATAATTGTCACTAGGCAGAGCTGAAACACAGTCATGTTTTCCATACCTTCTTCTGCAGAGAACACTGTTGTCACTGGGCTAAATGGTCCTTCACCTTTGTTATTATAAACACCCACTTTAACTTCATATGGTGAATATGGCACGATGCTTTCATTCCTAAAGACATATCTTGGGGTGTCAGGGGATGTCACCACTGTCTGGATCCAGGTGGTAACCCCAAGAGGGCGGAAAGCAACAACATACCCAAAACCTTCACCATTCTGTAGTTCCTCAGGGACTGGCTATAAAGGAAAGACACACTGAATCACCCTTACACATAAGGGCAAGGCAAAAATGAATGGAGCTGTGATCCACAGGCATTTGTAGAAGTCATCAAATCATCATCTACATTGTATTAAGCAGTTGGATGAATAAAGGAGTAAAACATCAGCAGGAGAGTCATGCCAGCTGCTTTGAAACAGACATATGCCACCATTTCATAGCCATCCAGATAATGCACTGGAATTTTCTGTGATTATTCAGACAGCTGATCATCTTACGGTTCAAATCTGAGTTTCTAACAGTAAGATACACTTTCAGTTGAAAATATCCGATCTCTTAAGTCAAATAAAAATTATCTAATTCTTAACGTTGACTTTATGAGAAGAAACATCGAACTAGTGATTAAGCACAATGAAGTAAAACTGAAAAAAATAAAATAAAAAGGGGCCCGGTCCAGTGGCTCACGCCTGTAACCCCAGCACTTTGGAAGGCCGAGGCGAGCGGCCATCACCAGGTCAGGAGTTTGAGACTAGCCTGTCCAATATGGCGAAACCCTGTCTCCACCGAGAATACAAAAGTTAGCCGGGCGTGGTGGCATGCGCCTGTAGTCCCAGCTACTCGGGAAGCTGAGGCAGGAGAATTGCTTGAATCTGTGAGGCGGAGGTTGCAGTGAGCCGATACCACGCCACTGACTTTAGCCTGGGCGACAGAGAGAGGCTCCATCAGGAAAAAAAAAAAAAAAAGGAAGTAAATACTAATTTATAAATTAATGAATTACAAGGCAGGTGGATCACTTGAGGTTAGGAGTTTGAGATCAGCCTGGGCAACATAGCAAAACCCCGTCTCTACTAAAAATACAAAAATTACCTGGGCATGGTGGCATGTGCCTGTAATTCTAGCTATTTGGGAGGTTGAGGTGGGAGAATCTCTTGAACCCAGGAGGTGGAGGTTGCAGTGAGCTGAGATCATGCCACTGCACTCCAGACTGGGCAACAGAGCAAGACTGTCTCAAAAAAAAAAAAAGGAAAAAAAAATTAACGAAAAACTCAAAGCTATATTTGAGTCATGCCAAAAATTTTATTGACACATCATCAACATCTTCAAAAAATGCAGGTAATTCTAGTACTTTTTGACTTAAAACCTGTTAATTAACCTCTTTCCTACTGATGATGTAAACCAAGGGCTGAGAGAATGGCCAGGAAAGAAACAAACTCAAGCACCTGTTGGAATAGATGCCTTCACCAGTGGGGGCTGTAAGGCTGTTTGGAAAGTCATAAGGGGAGCTTGAGGGGCAACAGCCACAACATAACTCGTCCCTACATCTACCAACCAGGTGACCCTGGGCAAATTATTTCTTATCTCTGAGCCTGTGTATTTTCATCTGTAGATTGATGCAAGGATGACATGAGGAAAATATATGCTAAATGCTGGGAACAGTGGGTGGCTCAGAGAAAGCATAAAAAATATTAGCTACTATGGCTACAACCACCACCAGGAGCCCCACTACCACTAACCCCACCACCACCACTATATTACCACCAGCAGCAGCAGCACCCACCAACCACACCCCCAGCACCACCACCTGGGAAGCCATAAAGATCATGGGAATAGCAACACCCTGATAATGAAGATGCTGCCCAAACACTTACATCCCAGGTTATCACAAGTTCAGACCGGCTTCCGCCTCCTCCATTGACTTCAGAAGGAGGCACTTCTGGAACTGTACAGGTCAGAGAAACAGAGATGAAATGGTACTTGCATTAAGTAATATTTATCTAAAAGACAATGCAATTTTTACAAATATTTAAAATAATTTAATCATTGGCACATTATTCATACACATGGATGTTTGTGTACATATATACATTTATATATTTTTATGAGATCATCAAACAACATATTTACATGAAATCATAAAAAAATTCAAAATCTCTCAAACAAACATGACCAAGTTGGAAGATACTTTGCTAGTATGAGAGTTAATAAAACAAGAAAAAGTGATTCACCAGAGATGATGGGAAATCAATCCAGCATGAATGTTTAGCTTGTGACTATTTCAAGTAGAATATAATTCTGAGAACAACATTGGCTATATGTAAGGATGACCCAAACTCAAACCCTTGAATCTTGTTTTGAGGTATTATTTATAAACTTCACAGGGGTATCAGATTCTTACACTGAGAACTTTAGGCTTAGTGAACCCCAGGACAAAACTAGAATATACGTCCCATGAAAGTGGGTCTTTGGTATGGTCACAGCTGTACATGCAGTATCTAGAAAGTGCTGAGCACACAGAGGATGCTCCCTAAAATATGTGTTGTGTGAACAAATGACCAGAACACCAGGGCAAGCACAGTTCCTCTGTTTCTCATATTTCCCAGCATAAACATTATGTGCATTGTTCTGAGTAAAATAGCATCATGAAAATTATTGAAACATATTTGATGACTTCTGTCTTAGCTGAGTTCCTAAAGTGATCTACCAGCTCTATTTCAAACTTCATTTTAGTTAATATTAAGTAACATTACAGATTCTGAAAAGGCAAGTCTTTAGGTCTCAGTTGTCCCTATAATGTGATGCTATGTACACTTTCTAGTTTGAGTTTTAATGCTGGGATATTTTTAGAATAATAAAAGCAGTCTTATGGTCTATGTGAATAGTTGTCTCACATGGAAATTCCTATCAATGATTCTTTCTTAATTCAACACTTGAAGTGACAAAACATACCTATTCATCAATTGCTTAAGCTCCTTCACTGAGCTTGGTGGCAAATGAGATTTCCTAGCAGCAGAACTCACAAATGTCATTATCCTACCAATTTGTCAATGCTTGTTATAAATGAAAACAGCACTTCCCTTGTTAACAGGGTAACTATGTCAGATAGTAATTATAACCTTAAGTGACAAAAACGTATTCACTCAACATGCACTAATGATCGTTTACAATGGACTGAACTCTTGGAAATGTCACACTACATCAGAATCACTTACATGTGTTTCTTTTGACAAATGCCATATGGCCAGTTCTGCCATTAGAAAGGTCAGATAATTGCAGCAATGGATTATTGAGGCCGACCCCCTGCTGGCCTGGAGTTCAGGGCCAGGAGAAATGGAAGTACACAGAAATCTATTAACCCATTACTCAGAAAACAAAAACACTAACCTGCCTCTTCAGTTCTTACTTTTTCTGAGGGTAAACTGGGTTCTCCACCTCCAATTTTATTACTGGCTACAACCCGAAATTCATATTCCACCCATGGGTTTAACTCAACTACAGTGGCTGTGTGTGTTTTCCCATCGATGACCTCAGGCACTACAAAGGAATATTGGAGAGGTAAGAGTCTTCATGCTTCAGCATTGACTTGAAATCCATTTGTATGTGTGCAGATGACCTCTGCCTCTCCCCCTTTACCTGTTGTGACAGTTTGCCAACCCACGGAGAAAGGTGTCCGAGCCTGGATGGAATACGATATAACTGGGCTATGGTTGTCTTTACCTTCTTTCCAAGAGAGTTGGGCTGTTGCATCTGTAATTTCATCTACTTTCACATTTTCTGGTGGTCCAGGTGAACCTAAGGAAGGCACAAATGGAAACATTGGGTAGCAATTTACATAAATGTCATCTTCTCCTGTCAAAGAGAAGAGAATGTCACATGACCACTTCAATGTCTCTGACTTTTCCCAATTTCCAAAGCACTTAGGGCAAAGGCCATTTACCTAGTAATATTCCCTCTACCCCCCATTTCTGTTGTTAGATCTTAAATTTAGATGTGAGGCAGTAATTCCCAAACCGTAATACTCTCTGATTGCAGATGATATTCACTTTTAAAAGCCTCTGTTCAGCAGGATTCCTGTACCTTTCCAAATTCAATGTCCTTTACTCCTGGTGTGATGCCTTTCCCTTTAATCCACTGGTGTATCTTTGTAGTTCCCAATCTGATACCTAGATGTGTTTTATTTTATGATGTACTCTGGTCATTTGTCAGCCCAGTAGCAAATCAGTATCCTGGACAGCAGCTCAGGTTGGCAAATTTTCCCAGTCATTCTGAATAATCCTGATACTTTTTTTCTATTTTTAGAAAATTGTCCTACATACAATTATTCCCAAATCCTGATTATTTTGGAAGCAAACACACTGCACAATATTCTCTCTCAAATTAAATACAATCACTGAATTAATGACATGCTCAAAAACACATCAGCTTGGCAGCAGCTGTGGAATGCCAATTACAGTGAGAGCTATTTGAAGGGCAGAGTTGAGATTTTTATTTCTTTGAATTAGCACTCACCCTTATTGTCATATTCTCGGGTCTATGTGGGGGGGGATAAAATCAATATTATAACTTGTATGCTCACATACTATCTCATCATGGTTTTTCCTCCAGTAAGGAATGCTGTTAAGATGTGAAGTTACAAACTCAAGGAGGCATAAATGTTTTACCTCTTACTATGAGGTCAGCAGCAGATGAAACACTGTCCACCCCCGTTTGCACCATACAAACGTATTTCCCACTGTGTTTCAGTTGAATGTTTCTGATCATTAAATCACCAGATGAACTCTGTTGGGAAAACAGGTAATGAATGCACCATTATTAAAAACAAACAAACAAACAAACAAACAAACAAACAAAAACACAAAGTATTTTGAAGTCTTGGCCAAAAACAACAAATTGCAATGAAAACTGTATTTAGGGAGCAAACCAAAGTGGTATAAGAGAGTAGATTGCTGCAATGGAATGTATGGAAATAAAAAGTTGAAAACCATACATGACTGCAGTCAAAGATTTCTGTAGCCAAATAAACAAGAACCTTCCTCCTGGGCTTTATGGTTTCGAAAATAAATAAGGGCAAAGATTACAGTCTCAGAGTCTATTTACTTCCACCAGGGTGACACTTCTTTTTATATCCACAGCTCAGCACCAGCTCAACTCTCTTCTCTAGTCCCAACCCCTTTGCAATTATCTGCCTGAGAAGAAGAGTAACGCATGTGGGTATCTAGTGGGAGATAAATGCAGCACAACAAGGGGATTACCACGGTTGAAACACTTTTCTGAACACATTGGAGCTTAAAAAGCCTAAAGCTGTTTAATTCCTTGGCTGCAGAAGTTAGGGACAGTCAGCATGAAAGCATGAACCCCTCAAGAAGAAGAAATTAAAACATTTTAAACCTTAAAAATAACAGCTAGTGGGGCGCGGTGGTTCAAATCTGTAATCCCAGCATTTTGGAAGGCTAAGGCGGGTAGGTCATTTGAGGTCAGGAGTTCAAGACCAGCCCGGCCAATATGGTGAAACCGCATCTCTACTAAAAATACAAAAATTAGCTGGGTGTGGTGGTGCACCCCTGTAATCCCAGCTATTCAGGAGGCTGAGGCACGAGAATCACTTGAACTTGGGAGGTGGAGGTTGCAGTGAGCTGAGATCGAGATCACATCACTGCACTCCAGCCTGGGTGACAGAGCAAGACTCTGTCTCCCCCTCCAAAAAAATAAAAAATAATAACAGCTGTCCTTAAAGACATTTGCTGGCATTCCCCAAGAGCTAATTAACAGAGCAAATATATTTCTAAAAGCTCAATGTTAAATGGACCTCATTTTAGAGAATGTAAAATTGTGTTAATAAAATGACTAACTGCAAGTCAGTTTCACACATTAGTAAAAATATGACTTGTAATAAAATGATTTCAAAACCAAAGCCCTTGGAAAATGATCATCAGTTCATGTCTGGTAAAGAGAAAGAAGCAATAAGTAGCGTTTATCTTATTAATTAAAAGAAAAGTTTTAGTCTTGAGTTTTGTAGTATATAGAGCAAGATGAATTCTATTATCCTATTTTAGGGAATTTCCTAAAATCTTCTATAGGGTAATTTCTTAAATATTGCTTCCCATCTTTAGGATTCTTAATGGGTTACATATTCTCTGTTAGTTGTACTGTATAGTTTTAGATGAAATTTGTGAGGACTGGAAGAAGACAGATGGGAAATGATTGATGGTTGTAATTAAATGATAATCCAGAAACTGTTAAGCTTGCATGTTTTACTTTCATCAAGTTAAAAAACTTTTTTCTTTCCCTGTCTCCCTCTCCTTCTCCTAGGGTTATTTAGAAATGTATCCCCAGGACAAAAACCTTTAATGCTTGCTGACCTTTAGAAACTCTTCAGGTTTTACGAGCTCCATATACTCACAGGAGGTTGATTATCATTTCTATAGAAATATCTTATTTTCAGTGAAGACCTGTTAGTAGTAAATGCCATCCAAGGCATTGGGGTAAGCTTTTTATTCTTGCCAACCTTTATTTGCTCATTTCGAATGCATCTGGCTAAAAGAGAATTGTATCGGGACTTCATGTCCTCACATATCTGGATACATCTTTTAGGCACAATGGCTGGCTTTGTTTCTAGAAGGAGTAAGGAAAAGTTTGGTGGTGGACTTCTGACTTCCATTAACTCTTGGCACTGACAGGTGAAGAGAGAGAAATACCTGCATCATAAAAAATGAAGCCATCTTCCTAAAGAAATGTAGTCAGGGGAAATATAATTTTTAATTATCCTTTTACATTGCACAGTAGAAAAAGGAAGCAATTAACTAAAACGAGTTGAAATGGAAACCATTTTTTTCAGCCCCAACATGGACTTGAGTGTATGAATACATAAATGGAGAATAAAATTTGACAGAGTATAAGAGAGATTCTCTCATTATTTTTTGTCTCTATCAATAAAATATATTTGCATTATTCCTCTTCTAATGCTCTCTCTCTCCCACTCTATGATCTTTTAAGGGAGCACTACACAGAGATAAGATTTATCTTAACAAAAGTGCATGCATTGTTTGCTATGTTAGATTCATTCAAGGACAGAAAAGTGTCTAACACATGGCCCTTGCTCTCTAGGATGTAAACTCAAGTCAGGGTAAAAAGGTGGTATAAACATGTGAAACAAGTTATGTTTACAAATTTAGAAAGTATAATTCACAAAAGTTAAAGTCACATGGCATATACCATGACTAGACGATGGCAAAATGAAAGAGACAGACATTTCCAAGTTCTGCTGAAGATGTAGAACTGGAACTCTTACTGCTGAAAGGAGTGTAAATTGGTACAATTACTCTGGACAATTGTTTAGAAGCATCTACGAAGGCAGGACATACATATAATTTATGACTCATCAATTCCATTCCTAAGTATATACCCTACAGAATGGCATGCATCTGTCTACCAAAAGACATTTACAAGAATGTTTATAGTTATTATCCCTACTAGCTAAAAATAGAAACTACCCTATCACAGTAAAGTGGACAAATAAGTAGTGGAATAATCGTTTAACAAAATACTATTAGGCCATGAAAATGAATGAACTGCAACTACATAGATCAACATGGCTGAGTTTCAAAAGCATGAAGGATATAAACCAGATGGAAAGGAGTATGTGATCATGACTGATCATATGAGAAGGCTGGATTGTGGCTACCTGTGGAGGTATGGTAGTTTTGGGATGAAACACCATGAGGACATCTAGGATGTGGGTCATCTTCTGTTTCTTGTTTTCAGTGCTGGTCACTTGAGTGTGCTCATTTTGTGAAAATTAATTGGGTTATCCTCTTATGACTTGTGCATTTCTTGGTAGAATACAATGCTTACCAAAATGCAGTTATGATCATGCACAACTATACCCCTAAATGCTCAGCTTTCAATAGGGTCATAGATGGTAGAAGTCAAGTAACATGACTGTAATTCTAAACTCCAACTTCTTTCACGGGAATTAAACATCTAATAATAGTAATTTAATTAAAATGTTATTAGCATATCTTATCATTTCTTATCAAGATGCAATTGAGTATTCTAAGTCATTTAAGAAAAGAAAAAAGGTAAAAGAAACTCCAAAAAGAAGTTTCACTTATATCAAACTAATTCTTTTCCCCATCAATTTATCATTGTTAGAGAATATAGTTAGTTATTAATTAAATGTGATAAAGGGTATGAGAGAGAAATATCCAAAAATAAACTCGGTAAAATTAGTTGAAATGGGATGAAATAGTACTTGATGGATTATTTACCATATTTATAAATATACTTGCATCTAATATTTAGAAATAATAAGAAACATATTTGCCANATTAGCATATCTTATCATTTCTTATCAAGATGCAATTGAGTATTCTAAGTCATTTAAGAAAAGAAAAAAGGTAAAAGAAACTCCAAAAAGAAGTTTCACTTATATCAAACTAATTCTTTTCCCCATCAATTTATCATTGTTAGAGAATATAGTTAGTTATTAATTAAATGTGATAAAGGGTATGAGAGAGAAATATCCAAAAATAAACTCGGTAAAATTAGTTGAAATGGGATGAAATAGTACTTGATGGATTATTTACCATATTTATAAATATACTTGCATCTAATATTTAGAAATAATAAGAAACATATTTGCCATTCTTTAGAGTATAAAATAATTCAAATAACACAACACTAACCATCTTTGGATAAATTCTTAGAAACATTAATAATACTTTGAATAAAAAATAGCTTATCTGTTAAATTAGTTTGTCTTTGTTTGCATTATTTTCCGAGACTTCATTTCCCCCCACCTCCTCAAGCAGAAAGGACCAGAATTGAGAAGGTGCAAATTCATAGCTTTATTTTCTTCTCCTCATATCTCTATTTTGCTTAAAACTTCCCCTCAAAGCCCACTAGTGTAATTCTTTTTTTCCAGAAAGTACGTCTTTTTTTCTATGATGCTGTCCACAATTTATTCAGGAAAGGAGTTTTTGGAAGTAAGAGAGGTCTATTCCAGTATTTTACATTTGAGTGTAAGAAGCAGGATATGATCCTCTAAGTCATACAAATTGAGTTTCTTTTCCAAAGCATCACCTATTAAAAATAAGATCATTCATTCAAAAACTGTTTATAAAGCAACTATTCTACTTTAGTGGCTGGGTATACAATGCTGAAGGCAAGAAAAAAAACCAGACCTTATGTTCATAGGGCATAGAGTTGGAAGACAGGCATTAATGAAATGACTACACAAATCAATGTAAAATTATAATGTAATGCAAACTCAAAGTACATTGGGGGAATCTAGAACTTTCTGGGACTTCAGTGAACTGCTCATTGAGCTAAGATTTAACATATGAGCAGAAGTTGTCCAGGAAAAGTGGGTAAAAAAATAAACTACACTAGGATACTCAGGCATGTGCAAAGACCTAAGGTAGGTAAGAACATGGTTTATTTGAGTAACTCAAGAAGGAGAGCTGAATGGGGTGGGCAGGGGATAGGGATGGCAGGGGTAGAGTTAATCCACAAACTGTTAGTCTGTCCCCAGAAAATAAAAAGTTCACTGTAGCTGACTTCAAGTTCCTATTTACATCTTAATGACAGTAACAGTTTTTCTTTCTTGTATTTTACAATATCTACTAAACTTAGCTAGAATTACTTTATTACTCAATTATTTGTCCATCTAATCATATAGGTTTCTCTTAGAAAAAAATCATATTTCCATAATATGTTACAGGTATTAACAGTAAATGGATTTGTATGCCAAAGCATCGTTGAAATAAATGCTAAGAGGAAATCCACTGTGCATCAAATGAAATACGAGAGGATCTGATTAACTTTTCCCCTGTATTTTCTTAGATGATGATACTAATGGAATTTTTTATGTAATTTAAAACCACTCTGCACTAAAGAAAAAAAAAACAAAAAAACAAAACACTACCTGATTTGATAACCCATACCAGATAAAAATAAATAAGCAGAAAGATCATCACTAATTACAGGTAGGCTGAAAATACATTGTGATATCTACCACCTGCTAAAATCAAGGTTTAAAATAAACTTTGGAATTAGGGGAACCTCTTGAACATTACAAATGTTGTATGAACTTTCAGTACAATAAATTATAAGTAAAAAACGAATTCCCTAGTAAGCACTCTCAATGTAAATGCTGCCGCTGGACTGCCAAGAAGCACAATTTTCCAGTTTAAGAAAAAAAATTACATTTTGACGGCTATTTGGAACTGAGGTTGAATAGGCAGTCCTCTTTTTTTTTTTTTTTTTTATCACTTTACACAGCCTGTTATTGCAGCGCTTCCAATATTAATCATTCATCCCTTCACTGGGTTGCCTTCCAAACCCTGACATTACATGTAAATCATCTCCAGGTGCCTTGAAAACAGTCGAACCTGTAAGTTCCTTCTGGAACCTGGTTGGTGTTTTCCTCTGTTAAGTGTCCCTGAAGGAATAGGTGGTGATGTGGCCCACCTCTGCGATTTTGACCACACAAATTAAACCTTGCCCCCACTAATGCCAAACGGCTACATCAAGTTCACCTTCGTTACTAATGGACGCTACTCATCCAAAAAGCAGAAAGAATTGGCAGCCACTGAAACATGAAAACAGGCCCTAACATTGTCAACAGTTTTAATTTTTCTGACTGATTAACAATTTCAACTGTCACATGGTTGTCTGAACAGGTGATATTTAAGACAGGTAAGATGCAATCAGTTAATATCAAAATTTGCTCTACTTTCTTGGGAACCAATAAAACTGGAATAATTGCTCCATTACAGGATTTTGAGACCCAGCTTGTTCCATCTTAAGTGTTTCAAAAGAGTGACACATCAAAGATCACAAAAACTTGGTTGAAGGCACTTCATGCATATTTTAGGTTGTATTAAGTGCCCGCGGTGCCTCAAAGGTATCAGCTTTTTAACTTCAACATCAAGTTCATATTAAAACAACTAGGGAATTTTTTTTTTTTTTCTGGGCAGTGGTGTTGATTTTGATGGAGTAGGAATTGGTGATCTCAGGATGCCTAGTCTGCTGTTCCAGCAAGCTTAACCCCGTGTTTTCTACAATTCATTACAGTCACGTCTTCATTAGAGTCACGTCTTCACAATTGTTTTTGCCATATCCTAGTACCAAATGTTCTATTATTACTTAATTTTTTCTTAAACTGATTAACTTTCTTCAACTTAATATGGGAATTGACATATAAAATGTATATTCTTATCCTAAATGGAAATCTGCTCACCAAAATAATAGTTACCTAGCAAAATTAATACAATGAGTAGAAAATTATATAAATAGACACTGTCCGAAATAATTTAAATGCTCACTAAGCTGGACACGGTCAAAGTCCCTGAGCCAGAGACTTTTGCTCTGTTAATTAAAGATTAGCAAGTATTAGAAAATGGCTAATGACAGGCCTAATACCATGTTTAACCATTTATTTACTTACTTATCTATTTTTGAGATGGAGTTTCACTCTGTCACCTAGGCTGTAGTGCAGTGGCACGATCCTAGCACCCTGCAACCTCTGTCGCTTGGGTTCATATGATCCTCCCACCTAGCTTCCTGAGTAGCTGGGATGACAGGCATGTGCCACCATGCCCAGCTAATTTTTGTATTTTTAGTAGAGACGGGGTTTCACCATATTGGCCAGGCTGGTCTTGCACTCCTGACCTCAAGTGATCCACCCACCTTGGCCATTCTCTTTGATTTAATCTAAATGATTGAAATACAATTGAAAATAGAAAAACTCTCTCATTCTATGTTATATTATTTAATGCCACCTGTTGAGTACAGAGTCTGTGTTTTGAAAAACACTGTGCTATCCAGTTTGCTAAACCCATTAGTTCTCAGTGCTGGCTGTACTGTAAATTCACCTGGGAAATCTTTTTAAGAAAATACCAGAAACACCTAGGTCACATCCAGAACAATTAAAAATTAAAATGGACTAGAGAGAGGAGACTCTGTAGGTGATTCTAATGAGCAGTTAGGGTAAAAACAATTATTAAACCTCTTGGGATATTACATTCCTTATGTTTACTCTTCTTGGAAGGTATAAAAGGCTTCAGATAATTGCTCTGATTTCTCCTAACTCTAATATCTAGGTGTACTATATACTGCTGAACTCATAAGCTGAAAGTAATACTCTTATACATATTTTCACCTTGAGAGATGGGCAAGAAAATTAGTATTTGTGAAACAGGTACTGTGTGTCAAGCCCAAGGCTCATTTCCTTGACATGACATTGCCTTGGTGTGCTCGTCATAATTTTAAAAGCAATAGTCATCGACGTAATTCAACACGGTGATAAATTGCTATAGATACATACATAAATTTACTGCTAATCAACCTCAGTCATTCTAGGATTACTCTTGATTGATATGACAATTCTTGCATTGAATTAAAACATTTCAAGTCAAAAGAGCTTACTCTGAGTAACAGTTTAACTTGTAGATCCAATCTCATTATTTTTGTCTTACCTTTATATTGCAAGTATAGAGAGTAGATCTGCCTCTTATAGAATGATATGAATGTTACGTAAGAGAAAAGAAACCCATTGATATAAAGGAATAAAGAACCATTGTTTCATAGAAACTTGATCATGTTATGCCAAACGCCTTACATTTACTTGAGTTTCAATTGCTATTGCTATATAACAAACTACCCCAAACCTTAGTGGATTAAAAAATGATCATTTATTCTGCTCAGTAATGTGTACATTGAACAGGTATCATTGAGGACTCATCTCCATTGGACACCTGACTAGGTGGGATGGCTTGATTAGAGACTGGCAAGCTTGTTTACTTGGCCAGCAAGTTGGCATTGGCTGTTGGGAGTTCAGCAGGACCAGCAGGCTGGGACCTTTGTTCCTATTGAGAAGGATCTGTCCACAGTCACGTGGGGTTCTTAATACTATAGTGGATGGATACCAAGAGTAATTGTGCTAGTGGAACAAGGTAGAAGTGCATGCATTTTTAGAAACTAGCTTCAGGAATCATACTGTATCACTCCTATTGTTTTGTATTGGTCAAGACATTCACAAAAGTATACTAAGTTTCAGGAGGAGAGGCATAGATTTTACTACTTCATAGGGAGCAGTGCCAAAGTCGTGCTGTAATAAGAGCATATTGGATAAGATATGTTGCTGCAGCCATCTTTGGAAAACACAATCTGCCACAGCCTTCCAGATCCATTCTGCACCTGCCATACTGCCTCTGCCTTGGGCGGTGACCTATATGGACCAAAGGGAAAGGTTCCCTTATACTCTGCCAGTTTCTTGGGATCCTCTTACAAGATCTGAGGGAGACAGGACAGTGAGTTTAGGGTATTTATTCACCAAGATTCATCCTTGCAGGCTCCTTTGAGCTGACTGTGGCAAGAATCCAAGATAGGTTATTTATTTATTTAAAGCAAAACTCTGGACTAGACACCCTTCAATTTATGTCAGTAGCCTGTGTGTAAACCAGAGAAAGAGCTCCCAATGGCTCAGAGAGAATAAATTTATATCCTCTCCCAGGAGAGTTGCTCCCAAAGAGATAACACTATTTTTATTACAATCACAGACCAATGCAGTCTGGCAATTCTCTTGATACTTCAGAAGTGTGAATTTTTCATCTCAAAGTCATATTGAAAAGATAAAGAAGGAAAGACTAGGTTTGATATCAACTGTGACTATCAATAGACTATTTTTCTGGTAAAGAGCATGATCTAAAATTTTAAAGTTAGGATAAGAAAAAAAGGTTTATAAAATCAGAATATTTTCTATAAAACTAATTTAGAAAACTCAATCCACCTAAAATTGCTGAGTCTTTGAGTTTAAAATTTTAAGTAACCCCAAATGAACCATTTATTATTCACTTTCTTAATCATGTTCAGATCAATTAAATGTTATAAATGTCATGCCTTGCAAAGTAGAATGATTTTCTTTCTGAAATTCCAGCATACCATCTAAGCCAGCATGAACAGTTCCACCTCAGTAAGAGGGAGACGAGTAACCTAATTAAAAAAATGGGCCAGCTACCCTGACTTTTGGTTTCTGATGGGCATGTAAGGAGCTTAGATTATGTCACTTTTCCTAACAACAAATAAAAAGCTGAACAAACTGAAAAATCAACAACTAATTCTTAGATCTGGCAGAAAAGTGAGGTCATGGGGCAGATGGCTTCCCCTTAATCAGACAGACAGGTGGATACAGACAATCACAACTTGGAGTAGAAACATCCCCGAGAACCATTGCTAGGGGATGAAAACATGAACTATAATTGAGTAATTGCTGGAGGTTCACTGTGGACAATTCTGTGAGTTAAAACTCCAGGAAGAGCCAATCATAGGGGGTGCTGTACACCTGTGTTCACTTTACCTCAGAGAGTTCTACGGGGTCCTCACAGAGAATATTGGAAAAAAAAATCCCCTCATGTTTCTGGTAGTTGGGGGGAGAAAACAGACCATTTTGAGATACGTTAGAACATTCTGTTCTTAAAATGCTCTGCCCTTAGCAGCTACAGCCTAAGCTGCTGGGGTTTTCTAAGAGTCTAGGAGGGGAGGAAAATAGCCAACTACAGGCCCCTTTAACCATCCTGTTCCACGTAAGAAGGGAAAAAGCCTGAGAAGCACTGGTGAAGTTCACAGTTTAGGGGCATAAGTTAATTAGAAGACTGAGACCTACTCAAAGGACTATAAAATTATTTCTCTCCCCCTCACACCTTACCAATACATTACTAAAGGCTTATTTGTGGCAGTCCCTTTTACCCAGTACATCACATCTGCCTTTCAACAAAAAATTACAAGGCATACTAAAAGGCAAAAATACATAGTTTGAAGAGACTGAACAAGCATCAGAATAAGAGTAAGATAAAGCAGGAATGCTGGGATTATGAGACCAGGAATTTTAAAATCCTATGATTAATGTGTTAAGGGGTTTAGTGAAAAAATAAACAACATGTAAGAACAGATGGATAAGGCAAGCAGAGAGACATTCTAAGAATCAAAAACAAAACAAAATATTAGAGATTGAAAACACTGTAGCAGATATAAGGAATGACTTTGGCTTATTAATAGACTGGGCATGGTTGAGAAAAAAAAATTCTGAGCTCAATGATACAAAAATAGAATCTTAAAAAACAGAGAAAAACAGACTAAAAAAACAGAACAGAATATGCAAGAACAATGGAACAACTACCAAGGGTATAACATACACATAATGGAAATGTCACAAAGAGAAGAAAGGGAGAAAGGAAAAGAAGCAATTTTTGAAGCAATGGTGACTAAGAGTTTTACTCTAATAATGTCAGATACAACATCACAGGTCTAGGGAGCACAGAGAACACCAAGTAGAATATATGCCCCCAAGAAAACAGAAAGTCACTAAAACTAAAACAAGCAAACAAAACCCAACAAACAAAACAACCTGGCATATCACAGACAATGAAAGATAAAAAAATGAATTTTTTAAGAAGTGAAAATTTTAAAAAACACTTTTTCCATAGAGAGGTGTGGGAGCCATAGAGTCTCAGCTCCCTAAATGCTTGCTTAAAAATCACTGACATGAGGCAGTTGATTAAAAGAGAAAAGGCATACAAATTTGTTTTTTGTGCATACATGGGAGTCTTCTGTATGAAGACCCAGTTGCCAAATGAGTCACAGAAATTTATATGCCATTTTGAGGTTACAGAAAGAATAATGGCTTAGATTCTAGTAAAACAGGTTATGGAAGGTGGGAGAAGTGTCTGGATGGCAAAGCTGGCCTTGTATGTACATGAAGCCTCCTTCAGACAGAATAGATGATACATGTTTCATTTCAGACTTCTAAATGTGCCAGACCCTCAATCTCTCCTGGATCTGGGGAAAGACACAGAAAGGGAAAGGGGCATGGCTGCATTCATGGAGATTATCTAGAGATCCAAATTTTCCCCATTTACTACAACAGCTTTGCAAAGCCACTTTTGTGGAGACAGCCAAGCAGTACTCATTTCAAAAAATGTCAAAGAAATATATTTTGGGGAAAATATTTTAATTTCTTTCAACACTAATCCCATTCATGAGGGCTCTGCCCCAATGACCTATTCACTTCTAAAAGTCTCCACCTTCTAGGACCACTACCTTGGGAATTAGGATTTCAACATGCAAATTTTAAGAAGACACAAATATTTAGACATAGCAACATGCTAAGAAATGAGAGAAAATGCAATCATATAAAATTCTCAAACCACAAATGGCAGGAAGTGAGGAAAGCAAAAAAGGAACAAAGACCAAGATTAAAAAATAGAAAACAGTAAGAAATATGATAGAAATTAATGCAGATATCTCAATTATTACTTGAATATCTATGATCTAAATGCATCAATTAAAAGATAGAAATTGCCAGAATGCATCAAAAAGCCTAGACACAATTACATGCTGTCTACAAAAAACCTACATTATATATGAAGACACACATAGATTAAAAGGGACAGCGAAATATATACTATGATTGTACTCATCAAAAGATAGCAGGAATAGCCATATTAATTTCAAATATAGCAGAATTCAGATTAAGTAAAGTTGTCAGGGCTAATGAGGGGCATTACATAATAAAGGGACACTCCAAGAGGATGTAACAATTCTTTATGTGTAGGTACCTAACAACAGAGCATCAAAATATGTAAGGCAAATACTGACAGAACTTCAAGGAGAAACAGAGGAATCTAGTATCATATTTGGAGACTTCAACACCTCTCTATCAAAAATAAACAGCTCCAACAGGCAGAAAACCAGTAAAGACTTGGTTGATCTCAATAGTGTCTTCAATTGTATATAATGAACATCTATAGCCTACTTTATCCAACAACAGTGTCAGAGGCGTTTGAATCAGAGTGACTCCATCTTGAATACAGCCAAAGTAAAATGAGGCTGAGACCTTCTGTACTGCAACCCCAGGAGGTCAGGCATTCTTAGTCACAGGGTGAGACAGGAGGTTGACACAAGATACAGGTCACAAAGATCCCATTGGGATAACAAAAATATAGCAAAGAAGCCAGCTGAAACCTATCCAATTCAAGACGCCAATAAAAGTGACCTTTGGTCATCCTTGCTGCTCATTATACCCTAATTATAATGCATTAGCATGCTAAAAGACACTCCTGCCAGGGCCATGACAGTTCATATATACCATGGCAACATCTAGAAGTTACCATATGTGGTCTAAAAGGAAGAGGAACCCTAAGTTCTGAGACGTTCTTGTCCCTTTCCTGGAAATCTCATGAATAATCCATCCCTTGTTCAGCATATAATCAATAAACAAACATAAAAATAGTCATCCAGCAGACCTCGAGGCTGCTCTGCCTATGGAGTAGCCATTCTTTTGTTTCTTTACTGCCCTAATAAACTTGTTTTCTCTTTACTCTGTGGACTCATCCTAAATTCTTTCTTGCGCGAGAATCAAGGACCCTCTTTTGGGGTCTGGATAGGGATTCCTTTCTAGTAACAACAGCAGGTTGCACATTTTTCTCAAGCTCATATGGAATGTTTATCAAGAAAGACCACATACTGGGCTAGAAAACACACCTTAAACATGTAAATGTATAAAAAAATCATACAATGTCTCCTCTCAGACCACACTAAACCAAAAATCAATAACAGAATGGTAGCTAGAAAATCCCCAAATACTTGGAGATTAAGCTACACACTTCTAAATAACACATGGATCAAAGAAAAATTCTCAAGTGAAATTGAAAAAGTTCTCGTGGTGCTGGGATAATTGGTTATTCATATGCAGAAGAATGAAGCTGGACCCTTCCCTATCACCATTCACAAAAATTAAGTCACGGTGGATTAAAGACTTAAATGTAAGACATGAAACTATAAAAATCCTAGGGAACAGCCTATGAAAATATTTTATAGGGAAATACCCCATAAAACATAGGAAATACTCTTTTAATACTGGCTTGGCAAATAATTTATTACTATGTCCTCAAAGGCAATTGCAACATAATCAAAAATTGACAAGTGGGACCTAATTAAACTAAAGAGCTTCTGCACAGCAAGAGAAATGATCAAGGGCATAAACAGACAACTTACAGAACAGGAAAAAATATTTGCAAACTATGTATCCAATACATGTCTAAGATTCAGAATCTATAAGGAACTTAAATCAACAATCAAAAACATAACCCTGGTAGAAAGTGGGCAAATGACATGAACAGACACTTTTCAAAAGACATACAAGTGGCCAAAAAACATATGAAAAAATGCTCATCGTCACTAATCACCAGAGAAATGCAAATCAAAACCACAATGAGATACCATCTCATACCAGTAAGAATGGTTTTTGTTAGAAAGTAAAAAAATTAACAGATGTTGGCAAGGTTGTGGAGTAAAGGAAACACTTATACACTGTTGGTAGGAATGTAAATTAGTACAGCCACTGTGGGAAAAGCATTTTGGAGATTTCTCAAAGAAGGAAAAGCTGAACTACCATTTAACCCAGCAATCCCATTACTAGTAACCCAGCAATCCCATTACTAGGTACCTAACCAAAGGAAAATAAAGTGTTCTGCCAAAAACACACATGCACCCATATGTTCACCACAGTACTATTCACAACAGCAAAGATATGAAATCAACCCAGGTGCCCATCAGTGGGAGACTGGGTAAAGAAAATGTGGTACATAGATACCATTAAATACTCTGCAACCATGAAAAAGAATGAAGTCATGGCTTTTGCAGCAACATGGATGTAGCTGCATGCAACATGGAGGTAGCTGGAAACCATCACCCTAAGTGAACTAACAGAAATAGAAAACCAAATATCAGATGTTCTCACTTATAAATGGTAAAAAATTGGGTATACATGCACATAAATATAATAATAATAAACACTGGAGAACACAAGAGGGAGGAAGAGTGGGGGCACAAGGGTTGAAGAACTATTGGGTACTATACTGAGTACCTGGGTGATGGATTCAAATACTCCAAACCTTGGCATCATGCAATATACCTTTAACAAACCTGTATGTGTGCCCACTGATTCTAAAATACTTGAAAAAAATAAAAATAAAATAAAATGTGTATATATTATATGATTTTATCTCAATGAAAGATGTTTTAAATTAAAAAAAGATTTTGAACTAAATAAAACAGAAATACAACTTATCGAAATTTGTAGATTATAGTCAAAGCTATGCCTAGAGGAAAATTTGTGTCATTGAGTGCATATAAAAGCAAAAAGAAGGAGCCAAAACCAATAATCTAAGCTTTCTGCTTTAGAAAACTGGAAAAATAGAGCAAATCAGATCCAAATTAAAAGGAGTAAAAAAAAATCAGAGTAAAAATGAATAAACTTGAAAACTGCAAGTCAACAAAGAAAATCAACAAAAGCTGATTGTTTGAAAAGAGCAACAAAATCAATCAATCTCTAGCTAGGCTACTTAAGAAAAAAAGAGAAGATGCAAATAACTAATATCAGAAATTAAAAAGGAAACATCATCACAGACCCTATGTATATTAAAAGATAATAAAAAATACTATGAACAATGCTATGTCTACAAATTTGAGAACTTAGATGAAATGGACCAATTCCTTGAAAGATAAAATCTGCCAAAAGTTAAACAGAAAGAAGTAGATAACACAAATAGTCTTACATATAGTAGACACATTGAATCAATGATTAATAATTTTCCCAAACAGAAAGCACCAGGTCCATGGGTTCAATGGTGAATCCAATGTGGGCGGATCACCTGAAGTCAGAAGTTAGAAATCAGACTGGCCAACATGGCGAAACCCCGTCTCCACTAAAAATACAAAAATTAGCCGGGTATGGTGGTACACACCTGTAGTCCCAGCTACTTGGGAGGTTAAGGCAGGATAAGTGCTTGAACCCAGGAGGCAGAGGGTGCAATTAGTTGAGATTGTGGCATTGCACTGCAGCCTGGGTGACTCAATTAAAAAAAAAATAGCGATGTTAACAGAATGAGAAGACAAGCCATAGACTTGGAGAACAGATTTGCAAAAGACAAATCTGACAAAGGGCTGTCAGACAAAATATAGAAAAATATCTTGAAACTTCCCAATACAAAAATGAACACCCTGATTAAAAGCAGGCGAAAGACCTGAACCAACACTTCATCAAAGACTATATGCAGATGGCAAGTAAGAATATAAAAATATGTTCAACGTCATATTTCATTAGGGAATTGCAAATTAAAACAATGAGATATCACTACATATCTATTACATTGGCCAAAATCCAGACACTGACAACATAAAATTCTGGCAAGGATATAGAGTAGCAGGAACTCTCATTTATCACTGGTGGGGATACAAAATGTTATAGCCATTCTGCACGACAGTCTAGCAGTTTCTTACAAAATTAAACATTACTCTTACCATAAGATCCAGCAATCATGTTGGTACTTACCAAAATGAACTGAAAACTTATGTACAATAAAAACCTACACATAGATGTTTACAGCAGCTTTATTCATAATTGCCAAAACTTGGAAGCAACCAATATTTCCCTTAGTAGATGAGTGGATAAAACAGTGATACATCCAGATACTGGGATAATATTCAGCACTAAAATGAGCTGAGATATCAAGCCATGAAAAGACATGGAGGAATTTAACTGCATATTACAAAGAAGCCCATTTGAAAAGGCTATATACTATATGAGTCCAACTATATGACGTTCTGGAAAAGGCAAAACTATTGAGACAATAAAAAGATTAGTGGATGCCAGAAGTTAGGAGGGCTGGAAGGAATGAACAGGTAGGCTACAGAGGATTTTTAGGGCGGTTAAACTATTCTGTGAGATACTACAATGGTGGATACATGCCATTATACATTTGTACCAATAGAATGGATAAGATGAAGAATGAACTCCAATGTAAACTGTTAACTTGGGGTGATAATGATGTGTCAATGTAGGTTCACAGATTATAAAAAATGTCCCACTCTGGTATGGGATGTTGATAGTCAAGGAGAGTGTGTGTGGGAGGATGGGGGTACATGGGCACTTTCTGTACTTTCAGATCAATTTTGCTATGAACCTTAGAAACTGTGTAATAAATAAAGTTTATTTTTTAAAAGGGGTCCATCTCAAATGACCACATATTATATTTCCATTTATATGAAATGTCCAAAACACGCAAATAAGTATATAGAGAAAGTAGATCAGTGGTTGCCTCTGCCTGGGGGTGAAGGGTGGGGATTTGGAAAGTTATGGTTAAGGGATATGAGCTTTCTTTTTGAGATAATAAAGATACTCTAAAACTAACTATTGCAATGAAAGTACAGCTCTGTGAATATGTTTAAAGCCACTGCATTTTATACTTTAAGTGGATACATTGCATGGTATGGGAATCACATCTCAATGACGCCATTAAAAAATACCTAAGCCAGCATGAGTGAAGAGAAAGCTATCATCAGCAGATACCATTTTTCTCATTAGATGTGATTTGTTTATTTATTGAATTTATTGCATTTACCCCCCCTTTTTTTTTACTTCAGTCCCCTTTTGTAAGATGTATTAATGAACCTTAATCCTGTCAGCCTTTGTCAAACAAAACAAGCCAAAATTATAAACTGCAGGTCTTTTCACCAGTCAACATCAGCCTCAGCCTCTCACCGATGAGATTTTTTTTTAAATTTGCAAATCACAGATGTAGGTAAATATCTGTTATGTATATTTAAAATTTGGAGGAACTGAAGGAATTATAAGCAATATCAAATGAATTATTACTGCCTCTCTTAGAACTTTCAGAGATTTTTAGAAAAACATATATTACTGCATTTGGATATTTGTATGCTGGTATATACACAAATATACTTACATGTACATAAACATACACATTAGTAATTCTTTGGTGATATCTTACATTTTTCAATATGAATTCCAATAGTGGAACTCCAGTATATCCTAAGATATTAATAACAGATAACTCACACCCTCTCAAACCAACTCTTCGTTTCCTTCCTTCCTTCCTTCTTTCCTCCCTTCCTTTCCTTCCTTCCTCTTTCTTTCATAAGATATTAATAACACAGATAACCCACACCCTCTCAAACCAACTCTTCTTTCTTTCTCTTTTCTTTTCTCTCTTCTCCTCTCCTCTCCCCTCCCCTCCCCTCCCCTCTCCTCCTCCTCCT